>NW_022148702.1:0-8392 GCF_901933205.1 Camarhynchus parvulus | reverse complement strand
TACTTCGCCTCCTCATCCTCTGGTGGAAAAAGAAACTTGGCACCGAGTTCCACATTGCAGACTCCAACTGCCTCAACAGAGGATGAAAAGAGATGACGTTACTGACACAATTTCCCTTTTCTACCTCAAAATTAAAGACTCCGCTCCTGCTCTGGCACAACCATCAGGACAGGGAATTCTTCCCAGGGAAATGACTCATCTCACCCAAGGAAGGAGAAAGCTACAAGCCAACACTTTAATTACTTTCTGTATTGATTTATTCGGTAATTTTTTCTTCTTTCATAGGTACTTTCTCCTTTGTTAATTTCTTTCGTTCCGCGGGACGCGCGGCGGCTCCTCCGTTGGCTTCGCGGAGGCAGCAGCAGCAGCAGCGCCTCTCTCGGTCGGTTTTCCGCTCGACTTTCTGTTGGCTCTCCGTTCTCTTTTCCCTCTCACACCCCTCGCCACTTCCCTGCCGTGCTGTCCCATGCCGCGTCCCGCAATGCGCTCCTCGGCGGGGCCGCCTCCGCCGCGCTCTCTCCGTGCTGGCTGTGGCACCGCTGGAAGTGCCGCTGGTTCTGGTGCTGAAGGAGCAGCGCGGACTTTTGGCTCCGCCGGGCGCGGGCTCTGACCCGGCTCCGAGCGAAGCCCCTCCCGCGGTTCCGCCCGCGGCCGCCCCGGTGCCGCCTTCCCCGGTCCGAGCTCCGCCGCTCGTCAGCTCGGCCGCCGGCCCCGAGCCGCCGGTGCCCGGGCAGAATAGCGGAAGGCGGAGAAGCCTCCCCTGGAGCAGCTCTACCGGGAGGGCCCGCGGCTGGGCAGCGGCGGCTGCGGCAGCGTTTACTCCGGGACCCGGCTCGCCGAGGGCGCCCCGGTAAGAGACGGGGCCGGGTCGGACGGAGGCGAGCTCAGCCCGCCGCTCGCCTTGGTTCGCAGGTGGCCATCGAGCGAGTGTCCCGGGATCGCATCTCGGGGTGGGCGCGGCGCAGCACCGGCCCCGCTGCCGGCATCGCGGTGCCCCCGCAGCACAAGGGCGCCCTTGTGGCCCTGGAGCTGGCGCTGCTGTGGATGGTGTCGTGCCCTGGCATCCGCGGCGTCGTGAGGCTCCTGGACTGCTTGTACAGCCATGCCCTCTGCACAGTTGCCTCTGATGCTATTTCCAGCTACCTGGAAACAGACATCTCCATCAGCTCCTGGCCAGCTGTGTGCTCTGGCATGGCTTTGTGCAGAGGGAAGGGATGGGAGGTGGCCATGGGGCGAACAGCCCAGAGCCCAGGCACACCACTGCCTTTGCAGCAGGGCCAGGACCTGCAGTTGTTTTGGGTTTGCCATGGGGTGCAGGAGGAGGCAGGTGAACAACAGATTTGGTAGACACAATGTGCAATGCAAGGGTTGGGTACTTGATTTCAGCCTTGCAGAGAAAGGGCCCAATGCATCCCTGACAGGAACTGACCCTTTCAGTGAAGTTTGAACAGGCCCTGATTTGGCTCTTGAGCTGGGCCAGAAATGATGGGATACTAAGGGTGGGTGTGCATCTACCCCCAGTGCCTCCAGCCCCATTCCTGGCCATGGCATGGGGGTCCTGGAGCAACGTGGGCAGGCAGAGAGCTTGCAGAGAGCAGCAGGGCAGGGAGCTCTGCTGAACTTCCTAAATGCCAGTGAGGCTGAGATGATGGATGTGTGGGAGCTGGAGAGCAGCCAGCATGCCGAGAGCTCAGCAGCATCTGGGCTCAAAGGCTGCTGGGGAACTGTGGGAGGAAAGGGCAGCAGCAGAAGAAATGAGGGCCTTGAGAAAAGCAGGTTTTGGCATCCTGCAGAATGGCTTTGTGGGGCCATGGCTGGAGATCAGCAGTGGGTGTGAGACACCTTAGGGGCAGGGAGAGAACAGTGATCTAAAGCCACTGCCATGGCATCCAAGAGGCCAGTGGAGGCAGTGGCACCCCAGAACATCTTGATGTCCAATATGTGGATGCCAGCTGGGAATGCAGCCACACTTGCAGAGGAGTGAGCACGAGGTGAGCACAGAATGCATCTAAGTAGAAAACTTTTGACTAGACAGGATCTTTTGAATCCATTTCCCCCCAAACATATCAATGGTCGCCCCATTGTAATGCCAAGTAACAAGGAGCAGCACAAGTGACACAAAGAAAACATGGCAAAAGAGGAAGAGGAGAGGCCCAGTGAGGAAAGGATATGGTGAGACACTGGCACATCGAGTGAGCTGCACTCCCATAACCTCTAGGCTAGCAGGTCCGGGTGTCACAATTTCCTTTGGTTTATTTAAATTTTATTTATTTTTTTAAAAAATAAATTTTTAAAAATAAAAAATAAATAAAATTTTTAAAAATCATCAAAATAAAATAGATACAATTAATGTCATCAAAATTTAAATATACAATCAAAATACATTTATTCAAAATGACATAATAATAAATAATAAATAAAATAAATAAATAATAAGTAATAAACAAAAATAAAAATAAAAACAAAAAATAATAACAAATAAATAAATGTACATAAATAAATAATTACATCTAAATAACATATGTACAGTTGTAACTATGAAGCCTAAAATATAAATCCTATTCTTGAAACATTCTTCTGTCGGTCGGCGGCCTCTTCCTGATCTTCGAGGAAAGACAGTTCTTCTGGACTGGAGGCAAGGACTGCGTTGATAACGGAACATCAGAAACTACCAGACAAAACCTCTTGGTAAGACTGTAGCCAGTCAGGCCTGCAAAGTGGAGACACAAAATGTAACAGAGCCTGCCATGCAAACCTAAAGCACCTGAAGCTCCATATTTCATGGGGCACATTTACTGGAAACTTCTAAACAGCTGCACAGGGAAACATGCTCTGCATGGCAGACACTTGAGGCAGGCCAGGGGAAAACCCTGAGCCACTTCCCCAGAGCTACCACAGGCACAGCCTGGCCTCTGGGCTGCCCTGGGACAGCAGGGAGCCCAGAGCCCTGTGCTCTCCAGCAATGGCTCAGCTGCACATGCACCCTCCTGCTCCTCTCCCTGCCCCACAGCTCAGCAGCCCTACAGCTCCAGGGGCACTGGCAGCAGCACAGCTCCTTGCAGGGGGCACATGCAGGGCACAGCTGTTCCC
This sequence comes from Camarhynchus parvulus, assembly GCF_901933205.1. Taxonomy (NCBI): domain Eukaryota; kingdom Metazoa; phylum Chordata; class Aves; order Passeriformes; family Thraupidae; genus Camarhynchus; species Camarhynchus parvulus. The sequence goes on along the minus strand of NW_022148702.1, from coordinate 5,302 downwards.
TGGCAATGTGCACAGCCTCTCTGGGCTGCCACAAGACCCTTCCTCCCAACAGAGAGCAGCCCAGCTCCCACCTTACCTTTTTGTGAGGCTGAGCCATGCTCCTGGGGCTCCTGGGCCAAGGCCCCCTGAGCCAGCTGGGAGCCCAGACCTCCATTCCCAAGGCCGGGGTCCGGCACATGAGTCTCCAAAGTGAATGGGTCCGTGAGTTCCCTTGGGAACAGAGGCATCCCAGGTCCTGTCTTACACTGAGAGCTCTTTTCCTCCTTTCTCTGGGTTTTTGTTGTGGATTCAGAAGAAGCTGTCAACCAGGTACAAGAGAAGAAGTGAGTTAATTGAACTCATGCCTTTATAATCAGCCCTTCTAATGGGTGAGGAATTCAAAGTGTATTTTAGTTACTGAAAAGATTGCTTGGTTTTTTATTTTTCATGAAACTAGCATCAGTTTAATTTCTCTGAACAATATGGAGCTGCCAAGCCAAGAGAGAAGGGTTCTACTACTTCATGTGCTGCCCGTTGCCTCCCCACTACTACAGGATCCCTTTCCTTCCAAACACTTGGGAATTCACAGTGCTCTCTAGAATCTGACACTGGCAAGGAAGTAATTGATTTCAAAAGGAGTTTTCAAGGCTTTTGTTTTTGTATTTCCCACTCAATTCTAGGTTGGGTTTTGCAGTTTTGGGGAATATTTATATTACTCTTTACAACAAAGGAAGTTCTGGGACACAAACAATGGCACCACGTGTTAGATGCAAAAGCAGCTTTGCTTTCTCCATTAGATGTGCCCAGTATTCTGCGAGCCTGTAATTGTAGGGAACAAAGTGCTCATCCCAAAGTTCCACTTTTGCTCTACTTACTTCTTCCAGGGGTTTATTCTCTGCTTTCTTTTCAGCAGAGACACCCAAACCCAAATTAACATAACTTATCTCAAAACAATTCTCATCTTGGCTAATACTGACAATTCAAAATATCCTTAATGGAAATAGCTGATGGCTGGTCATTCTGAAATACTCCCCAACAGAGCTGTTAGAGCTAGGAGAACTAATTCTTTACATGGCTTCACAGAGGGTAAAATCATGTGGCAGCCAAGCACTATGAGAGGAAAACCTGTCTCAAAACTGGATTCATTTACCCTGCAGAATGCTCGGGTGAGTAACGAAAAAGACAGGAAAGGATGAATGAGATAAGTAATTTCTAGCCCAGAATTAATCCAAAAAAAATGTCATCTTGCTTACTAGGAAATACTTCTCCATAGCTGCATTAAGCATTGCAGCTGCAGATCAGCAATTAAGGAGTCAATCCAAAGGGACCATACCCAGGATTTGGCAGAACTAACCCTAAGCCAAGGAACCAGGGGATCTGATCCCTTTCTCTGCATCAGCAGAATTATTTCTCCAAGTCCCATCTCTCCTATCATTACACACCCAGAGATGCCAAAGGAACAACAACAGTGTCAATGAGGCTTTCAACTTGAAAGCATTGCCTGACCCAGATGCACCAGAAACTGCATTTGGTCTGGCACAATTCCACTTGTCAGGGATCAGGCAAGGCAGGGACAGGCACAAGGCATCTCCTGCCCCAGCCTCAGCCTGCAACACTGACACAGGCACAGACAGCCAGGGAAGAGATTTGTCACTGTGAACCTGCCATAGGTGGCTTTGGGACTGTGCTGTCAGAGGATGACAAACTCACACCCTGCCTAGGCTGCATCCATTTGGAAGTCTCCTTCTCCTTCATTGGAAAAGTCAAAAGGACTTTCTGTTATAAAAATTTACCCTATTTCTGACAGTGTCTAACCAGGCAATATCCATGAATCCCCTTCATATTTCAAAGCGTTCACCTCAGAATCTACCCAAAGGAAAGGGCAGGAGGAAGGGGTGGGAACATTTTCTCCTTCAAGGGCAGGAGGAAGGAGTGGGAACATTTCTCATTTCATGCTAAATGCCTTCCTTATCTCTACTAATTCTGACATTATAAAGGCTGCAGGGAGAAAAAAGGCATTTGCAGGATGGAGAGGAAATGTTTTCTTTCTTGCGCTGGATTTCCGGAATCCCAAAGTACCACCCCAGCTCCTGCCACTCAACACTTCACACTACAGGAATTTTCACTGCTCCACACTGGAACACTCCCAGTGACTGGGCTCTGGGAGAATCCACTGAGCCCATCAAGGAATTGAAATGGATTTAAATAAATTTCTAAAAGAATGGGTTTTTACCAAGCGTTTTAAATGTCACCCCTGAGTCAAGATTCCAATGGTTATTTTAGGACAGACATGCCCTGTACCTACCAGTGTATTGCGAGGTCTTCTCTTGGCTTCTGCTGCTGGGTCTTGGCCTGGAAGAAATGGAGGACAAAAGAACATTTGAGGAGGTAGAAAGAGAAGGGAGGGAATGGGCGTATCCAGGAAAGAAGGCAAACCTTCCCAGCATGGTCACTTCTATGAAGGAGGGAATGCAACACATAAACCCAACAGGATGCAAAGCTGATTAATTGTCCTTAAGCTTTCAGTTGCTGGAGTCACACAGAGCTGGCCAAGCTCTGGCTGTAATAATAGCAAAGTCCAGCAGAGGACCCAACCTGAGATGCTTTGAAGCCCTGTCTCCTCCTCCCCACCACCACCTCTGCTCTTGGGGCATTGCTGTTGGCTTTGACATTGTGCTGGATCATCATAGATGGGCAAAACGCTGAATACACAGAGGTTTCCCTAAATACATGGGACAGGTGACTGTGCAAAATGACCACAGGAGATGGGAAGAGTGAGGTGAACAGCACACTGGAGCAGCAGACACCTTGGCTTACCTCATCTCCTGGGACTCCTGCAAATCCAGCTGGGGAGATCTGCACGGAGACCCTGCAGCACTGCCAACAGGGAGACTCCCTGCCTTGCACACTGGGGGGATCAAAGGCAGTCCCACTGACACCTTCTTCATTTCCCCACCGCTGGGATAAGGCAAGGAAGCCTGGAAAAAGTAGAACACAGTAAGTAAAATATGTCTCAGATCAAGCATCCAGCCTTGCCCACATTCATGCCTCAAGACATTTACATATGCCCTCACCTGGCACCTGGCAGAAAAGGACAAGTCAAACTGATGGAGCAGATTGGCACAGGATGGGCAATGGAAAGGGAACTGGTGAGGGAGAGACCATGTCCCACATTTGACACCTCTTCCCTTCTGCTCTCTCCTGTGCAAGTGGGGCTGCATTCCCAGCTGGCATCCACATATTGGACATCAAGATGTTCTGGGGTGCCACTGCCTCCACTGGCCTTTTGGATGGCATGGCAGTGGCTTTAGATCACTGTTCTCTCCCTGCCCCTAAGGTGTCTCACAGCCACTGCTGATCTCCAGCCATGGCCCCACAAAGCCATTCTGCAGGATGCCAAAACCTGCTTTTCTCAAGGCCCTCATTTCTTCTGCTGCTGCCCTTCCCTCCCACAGCTCCCCAGCAGCCTTTGAGCCCAGATGCTGCTGAGCTCAGGGAAGTTCTCCAAGCTCTGCCTACAGCACATAAACTGAAAATCTACCACACAGGACTTAGCTTGGTCTCCTTACCTTATGTCCTTTTCCCTCTGAACTCTGCTCTTGGCTGCTTCTTCTGATATCTTTGTAGCCAGGACTGGTTTTCCTTTTCTTATTCTCTCCACCATGCATATTGCTTGGCTTGATGGAAGAACTCTCTCGGATGGGAGATAAGGGCTTGGAGGGAAGGAGTGAAGAGGACGTGCCTGAGAAAAATCCTTGGCAATACTGTAGTCAGTCAGGCCTGCAAAGTGGAGACAAAGATTGTAACAGAGTCCACAAAGTAAATCTAAAGCACATTAATCTCCATATTTCATGGGGCAGATTCCTTGGAAACTTCTAAACAGCTGCACAGGGAAACATGCTCCTGCTGGCAGACACTTGAGGCAGGCTGGAGGAAAACCCTGAGCCACTTCCCCAGAGCTACCAGAGGCACAGCCTGGCCTCTGGGCTGCCCTGGGACAGCAGGGAAGGCCAAATCAGGACCTGTTCAAACTTCAATGAACGGGTCAGTTCCTGTCAGGGCAAAGGTCTTAGAGCTCTGCTGACAGCACATAAACTGAAAATCTACCACAGTGGACTTAGCTTGGTCTCCTTACCTTGCGTCCTTTTTCCTCTGAATTGAGTTCCTGTTTCTTTCTGTTGTCCTCCTCACAGCCAGTGCCAGGTTTCCCAGTCTCCTGCTCTCCGTGGCACATCTTGGTAGAAGGAGAGCTCTTTGGGATGGGAAGCAACGGCTTGGAGGGAAGGAGCATGGAGGGACGTGCCAGGGAAAACCTCTTGGCAAGAGGGTAGCCAGTCAGGCCTGCAAAGTGAAGACAAAAAATGTATCAGAGCTTGCCATGCTAACCTATAGCATCTGAAGCTCCATATTTCATGGGGCACATTTACTAGAAACTTCTAAACATCTGCACAGGGAAACATGCTCTGAATGGCAGACACTTGAGGCAGGCCAGGGGAAAACCCTGAGCCACTTCCCCAGAGCTACCACAGGCACAGCCTGGCCTCTGGGCTGCCCTGGGACAGCAGGGAGCCCAGAGCCCTGTGCTCTCCAGCCATGGCTCAGCTGCACATGCACCTCCTGCTCCTCTCCCTGCCCCACAGCTCAGCAGCCCTACAGCTCCAGGGGCACTGGCAGCAGCACAGCTCCTTGCAGGGGGCACATGCAGGGCACAGCTGTTCCCTGGCAATGTGCACAGCCTCTCTGGGCTGCCACAAGACCCTTCCTCCCGCCAGACAGCAGCCCTGCTCCCTGCTTACCTTTTTGTGAGGCTGAGCCATGCTCCTGGGGCTCCTGGGCCAAGGCCCCCTGAGCCAGCTGGGAGCCCAGACCTCCATTCCCAAGGCCGGGGTCCAGCACATGAATATCCAAACTGAATGGGTCCATGAGTTCCTTTGGGAACAGAGGCATCCCAGGTCCTGTCTTACACTGAGAAGTCCGTTCCTCCTTTCTCTGGGTTTTGGTTGTAGGTTCAGAAGAAGCTGTCGACCAGGTACACGAGAGGAAGTGAGTTAATTGAACTCATGCCTTTATAACCAGCCTTTCTAATGGGTGAGGAATTCAAAGTGTATTTTAGTTACTGAAATGATTGCTTGGTTTTTTATTTTTCATGAAATTAGCATCAGTTTAATTTCTCTCAACAATATGGAGCTGCCAAGCCAAGAGAGAAGGGTTTTACTACTTCATGTGGTGCCCATTGCCTCCCCACTACTACAGGATCCCTTTCCTTCCAAACACTTGGGAATTCACAGTGCTCTCTAGAATCTGACCCTGGCAAGGAAGTAAT
>NW_022148701.1:0-8494 GCF_901933205.1 Camarhynchus parvulus | reverse complement strand
ATTCATGGGAATGCAAAAGGCAGGAGAGTGGTAAGGTACTGTTTTCTATCAGTTTGCAAGCTGCACCCACAATGCCAGTGTTGTGCTGCTTAAGACCTTCGCCTTTAGCGTCTCTTGTCACCTACACCTTAGCAAAAGCTTTCCCACTATGTCTCGCAAGGAGAAAGTGTGCCAGGACAGAAAACCTCTCCTATCCTCTTCTACCGGTTGCACAAAGGTTTGCTGAGTGTTTTGCACCAAGGAAAAGTAAGTCGTCCAAAACTCCTTCTATTGCAATATTCATGGGAATGCAAAAGGCAGGAGAGTGGTAAGGTACTGTTTTCTATCAGTTTGCAAGCTGCACCCACAATGCCAGTGTTGTGCTGCTTCGTTCTTCGCCTTTAGCGTCTCTTGACACCTACACCTTAGCAAAAGCTTTCCCACTATGTCTCGCAAGGAGAAACTCTGCCAGGACAGAAAACATCTCCTATCCTCTTCTACAGGTTGCACAAAGGTTTGCTGAGTGTTTTGCACCAAGGAAAACAAAGTCGTCCAAAACTCCTTCTATTGCAATATTCATGTGAATGCAAAAGGCAGGAGAGTGGTAAGGTACTGTTTTCTATCAGTTTGCAAGCTGCACACACAATGCCAGTGTTGTGCTTCTTCGTTCTTCGCCTTTGGGAAGATGCCGCTCTCTCCGGCTACCGGAGGCTTAAGAAGCGCTTCTACGCAAAAGCATTGTGCAGCTTCGCCGTCGCGCTCCGAGCGCTTCTGCCGAAAAGACGCCTTCGGAACTTAGCTTTCGGAGAGCTCCGTATCATCGTCTTTAGCGTCTCTTGTCACCTACACCTTAGTAAAAAGCTTTCCCACTATGTCTCGCAAGGAGAAACTGTGCCAGGACAGAAAACATCTCCTATCGTCTTCTAGAGTTTGAACAAAGCTTTGCAGAGTGTTTTGCACCAAGGAAAAGAAAGTCGTCCAAAACTCCTTCTATTGCAATATTCATGTGAATGCAAAAGGCAGGAGAGTGGTAAGGTACTGTTTTCTATCAGTTTGCAAGCTGCACCTACACTGCCAGTGTTGTGCTGCTTCGTTCTTCGCCTTTGGCGTCTCTTATCACCTACATCTTAGCAAAAGCTTTCCCACTATGTCTCGCAAGGAGAAACTGTGCCAGGACAGAAAACATCTCCTATCGTGTTCTAGAGGTTGCACAAAGCTTTGCAGAGTGTTTTGCACCAAGGAAAAGAAAGTCGTCCAAAACTCCTTCTATTGCAATATTCATGTGAATGCAAAAGGCAGGAGAGTGGTAAGGTACTGTTTTCTATCAGTTTGCAAGCTGCACCCACAATGCCAGTGTTGTGCTGCTTCCTTCTTCGCCTTTAGCGTCTCTTGTCACCTACACCTTAGAACAACCTTTCCCACTATGTCTCGCAAGGAGAAACTGTGCCAGGACAGAAAACATCTCCTATCGTCTTCTAGAGGTTGCACAAAGCTTTGCAGAGTGTTTTGCACCAAGGAAAAGAAAGTCGTCCAAAACTCCTTCTATTGCAATATTCATGTGAATGCAAAAGGCAGGAGAGTGGTAAGGTACTGTTTTCTATCAGTTTGCAAGCTGCACCCACAATGCCAGTGTTGTGCTGCTTCGTTCTTCGCCTTTAGCGTCTCTTGTCACCTACAACTTAGCAAAAAGCTTTCCCACTATGTCTCGCAAGGAGAAAGTGTGCCAGGACAGAAAACATCTCCTATCGTGTTCCAGAGGTTGCAAAAAGCTTTGCAGAGTGTTTTGCACCAAAGAAAAGTAAGTCGTCCAAAACTCCTTCTATTGGAATATTCATGAGAATGCAAAAGGCAGGAGAGTGGTAAGGTACTGTTTTCTATCAGTTTGCAAGCTGCACCCACAATGCCAGTGTTGTGCTGCTTCGTTCTTCGCCTTTAGCGTCTCTTGTCACCTACACCCTAGCAAAAAGCTTTCCCACTATGTCTCGCAAGGAGAAACTGTGCCAGGACAGAAAACATCTCCTATCGTGTTCCAGAGGTTGCACAAAGCTTTGCAGAGTGTTTTGCACCAAAGAAAAAAGAAAGTCGTCCAAAACTCCTTCTATTGGAATATTCATGTGAATGCAAAAGGCAGGAGAGTGGTAAGGTACTGTTTTCTATCAGTTTGCAAGCTGCACCCACAATGCCAGTGTTGTGCTGCTTCGTTCTTTCGCCTTTAGCGTCTCTTGTCACCTACACCTTAGCAAAACCTTTCCCACTATGTCTCGCAAGGAGAAACTCTGCCAGGACAGAAAACATCTCCCTATCGTGTTCTAGAGGTTGCACAAAGCTTTGCAGAGTGTTTTGCACCAAGGAAAAGAAAGTCGTCCAAAACTCCTTCTATTGCAATATTCATGTGAATGCAAAAGGCAGGAGAGTGGTAAGGTACTGTTTTCTATCAGTTTGCAAGCTGCACCCACAGTGCAAGTTTTGTGCTGCTTCGTTCTTCGCCTTTTTTTGGGAAGATGCCCCTCTTATGTCCGGCTACCGGAGGCCAGGACAGAAAACATCTCCTATCGTCTTCTAGAGGTTGCAAAAAGCATTATGCCTGTTTTGCCCAAGGAAAAGAAAGTCTCCAAAACTCCTTCTTCAATTTCATGAAATGGAAAAGCCAGGGGTGTGGCGGTACTTTTTCTTTTGCAGAGAGCTCCGTATCTTCGTCTTTAGCGTCTCTTGTCACCTACACCTTTGCAAAAAGCTTTCCCACTATGTCTCGCAAGGAGAAACTGTGCCAGGACAAAAAACATCTCCTATCGTGTTCTAGAGGTTGCACAAAGCTTTGCAGAGTGTTTTGCACCATAGAAAAGTAAGTCGTCCAAAACTCCTTCTATTGGAATATTCATGTGAATGCAAAAGGCAGGAGAGTGGTAAGGTACTGTTTTCTATCAGTTTGCAAGCTGCACCCACAATGCCAGTGTTATGCTCCTTCGTTCTTCGCCTTTAGCGTCTCTTGTCACCTACACCTTAGCAAAAGCCTTCCCACTATGTCTCGCAAGGAGAAACTGTGCCAGGACAGAAAACATCTCCTATCGTCTTCTAGAGGTTGCACAAAGCTTTGCAGAGTGTTTTGCACCAAGGAAAAGAAAGTCGTCCAAAACTCCTTCTATTGCAATATTCATGTGAATGCAAAAGGCAGGAGAGTGGTAAGGTACTGTTTTCTATCAGTTTGCAAGCTGCACCCACAATGCCAGTGTTGTGCTGCTTCGTCGCTCTTCGCCTTTAGCGTCTCTTGTCACCTACACCTTAGCAAAAGCTTTCCCACTATGTCTCGCAAGGAGAAAACTGTGCCAGGACAGAAAACATCTCCTATCCTCTTCTAGAGGTTGCACAAAGGTTTGCTGAGTGTTTTGCACCAAGGAAAAGAAAGTCGTCCAAAACTCCTTCTATTGCAATATTCATGTGAATGCAAAAGGCAGGAGAGTGGTAAGGTACTGTTTTCTATCAGTTTGCAAGCTGCACCCACAATGCCAGTGTTGTGCTGCTTCGTTTTCGCCTTTAGCGTCTCTTGTCACCTACACCTTAGCAAAAGCTTTCCCACTATGTCTCGCAAGGAGAAACTGTGCCAGGACAGAAAACATCTCCTATCCTCTTCTAGAGGTTGCACAAAGGTTTGCAGAGTGTTTTGCACCAAGGAAAACAAAGTCGTCCAAAACTCCTTTCTATTGCAATATTCATGTGAATGCAAAAGGCAGGAGAGTGGTAAGGTACTGTTTTCTATCAGTTTGCAAGCTGCACCCACAATGCCAGTGTTGTGCTGCTTCGTTCTTCTTTAGCTCCTTTGTCACCTAAGATAGCAAAAGCTTTCCCCACGGCTGTCTCGGAAGGAGAAACTGTGCCAGGACAGAAAACATCTCCTATCGTGTTCTAGAGGTTGCAAAAAGCTTTGCAGAGTGTTTTGCACCAAGGAAAAGAAAGTCGTCCAAAACTCCTTCTATTGCAATATTCATGTGAATGCAAAAGGCAGGAGAGTGGTAAGGTACTGTTTTCTATCAGTTTGCAAGGAGAGCTGCACCCACAATGCCAGTGTTGTGCTGCTTCTTTTTTGCCTTTAGCGTCTCTTGTCACCTACACCTTAGCAAAAAGCTTTCCCACTATGTCTCGCAAGGAGAAACTGTGCCAGGACAGAAAAACATCTCCTATCGTCTTCTAGAGGTTGCACAAAGGTTTGCAGAGTGTTTTGCACCAAGGAAAAGAAAGTCGTCCAAAACTCCTTCTATTGCAATATTCATGTGAATGCAAAAGGCAGGAGAGTGGTAAGGTACTGTTTTCTATCAGTTTGCAAGCTGCACCCACAATGCCAGTGTTGTGCTGCTTCGTTCTTCGCCTTTAGCGTCTCTTGTCACCTACACCTTAGCAAAAGCTTTCCCACTATGTCTCGCAAGGAGAAACTGTGCCAGGACAGAAAACATCTCCTATCGTGTTCCAGAGGTTGCACAAAGGTTTGCAGAGTGTTTTGCACCAAGGAAAAGAAAGTCGTCCAAAAAACTCCTTCTATTGCAATATTCATGTGAATGCAAAAGGCAGGAGAGTGGTAAGGTACTGTTTTCTATCAGTTTGCAAGCTGCACCCACAATGCCAGTGTTGTGCTGCTTCCTTCTTCGCCTTTAGCGTCTCTTGTCACCTACACCTTAGAAAAACCTTTCCCACTATGTCTCGCAAGGAGAAACTGTGCCAGGACAGAAAACATCTCCTATCGTCTTCTAGAGGTTGCACAAAGCTTTGCAGAGTGTTTTGCACCAAGGAAAAGAAAGTCGTCCAAAACTCCTTCTATTGCAATATTCATGTGAATGCAAAAAGGCAGGAGAGTGGTAAGGTACTGTTTTCTATCAGTTTGCAAGCTGCACCCACAATGCCAGTGTTGTGCTTCTTCGTTCTTCTTCTTTAGCGTCTCTTTTGTCACCTACACCTTAGCAAAAGCTTTCCCACTATGTCTCGCAAGGAGAAACTGTGCCAGGACAGAAAACATCTCCTATCGTGTTCCAGAGGTTGCACAAAGCTTTGCAGAGTGTTTTGCACCAAAGAAAATAAGTCGTCCAAAACTCCTTCTATTGCAATATTCATGTGAATGCAAAAGGCAGGAGAGTGGTAAGGTACTGTTTTCTATCAGTTTGCAAGCTGCACCCACAATGCCAGTGTTGTGCTGCTTCGTTCTTCGCCTTTAGCGTCTCTTGTCACCTACACCCTAGCAAAAGCCTTCCCACTATGTCTCACAAGGAGAAACTGTGCCAGGACAGAAAACATCTCCTATCGTGTTCTAGAGGTTGCACAAAGGTTTGCAGAGTGTTTTGCACCAAGGAAAAGAAAGTCGTCCAAAACTCCTTCTATTGCAATATTCATGGGAATGCAAAAGGCAGGAGAGTGGTAAGGTACTGTTTTCTATCAGTTTGCAAGCTGCACCCACAATGCCAGTGTTGTGCTGCTTCGTTCTTTGCCTTTAGCGTCTCTTGTCACCTACACCTTAGAAAAAACTTTCCCACTATGTCTCGCAAGGAGAAACTGTGCCAGGACAGAAAACATCTCCTATCGTCTTCTAGAGGTTGCACAAAGGTTTGCAGAGTGTTTTGCACCAAGGAAAAGAAAGTCGTCCAAAACTCCTTCTATTGCAATATTCATGTGAATGCAAAAGGCAGGAGAGTGGTAAGGTACTGTTTTCTATCAGTTTGTAAGCTGCACCCACAGTGCAAGTGTTGTGCTGCTTCGTTCTTCGCCTTTGGGAAGATGCCGCTCTCTCCAGCTACCGGAGGCGAAGAAGCAGCTTCTACGCGCAAAGAGCATTATGCCGCTCGCCGTGCGCTCCGGAGCGCGGCTTCACTTGAAAGACGCCCGGGAGTGGCGCTTAGCTTCAGATTGCTCCGTATCTTCATCTTTAGCGTCTCTTGTCACCTACACCTTAGCAAAAAGCTTTCCCACTATGTCTCGCAAGGAGAAACTGTGCCAGGACAAAAAACATCTCCTATCGTGTTCTAGAGGTTCCACGGAGGTCTGCAGAATATTTTGCACCAAGGAAAAGAAAGTCGTCCAAAACTCCTTCTATTGCAATATTCATGGGAATGCAAAAGGCAGGAGAGTGGTAAGGTACTGTTTTCTATCAGTTTGCAAGCTGCACCCACAATGCCAGTGTTGTGCTGCTTCGTTCTTCACATTTAGCCTCTCTTATCACTACAGCTTAGCAAAAGCTTTCCCACTATGTCTCCCAAGGAGAAAGTGTGCCAGGACAGAAAACATCTCCCATCGTGTTCCAGAGGTTGCACAAAGCTTTGCAGAGTGTTTTGCACCAAGGAAAAGTAAGTCGTCCAAAACTCCTTCTATTGCAATATTCATGGGAATGCAAAAGGCAGGAGAGTGGTAAGGTACTGTTTTCTATCAGTTTGCAAGCTGCACCCACAATGCCAGTGTTGTGCTGCTTCGTTCTTCGCCTTTAGCGTCTCTTGTCACCTACACCCTAGCAAAAGCCTAAAAGGCAGGAGAGTGGTAAGGTACTGTTTTCTATCAGTTTGCAAGCTGCACCCACAATGCCAGTGTTGTGCTGCTTCGTTCTTCGCCTTTAGCATCTCTTGTCACCTACACCTTAGCAAAAGCTTTCCCACTATGTCTCGCAAGGAGAAACTGTGCCAGGACAGAAAACATCTCCTATCGTCTTCTAGAGGTTGCACAAAGGTTTGCAGAGTGTTTTGCACCAAGGAAAAGTAAGTCGTCCAAAACTCCTTCTATTGCAATATTCATGTGAATGCAAAAGGCAGGAGAGTGGTAAGGTACTGTTTTCTATCAGTTTGCAAGCTGCACACACAATGCCAGTGTTGTGCTGCTTCGTTTTGTCCTTTAGCATCTCTTGTCACCTACACCTTAGCAAAAAGCTTTCCCACTATGTCTCGCAAGGAGAAACTGTGCCAGGACAGAAAACATCTCCTATCGTCTTCTAGAGGTTGCACAAAGCTTTGCAGAGTGTTTTGCACCCAGGAAAAGAAAGTCGCCCAAAACTCCTTCTATTGCAATATTCATGTGAATGCAAAAGGCAGGAGAGTGGTAAGGTACTGTTTTCTATCAGTTTGCAAGCTGCACCCACAATGCCAGTGTTGTGCTGCTTTCTTCTTTGCCTTTTCATCTCTTGTCACCTACACCTTAGCAAAAAGCTTTCCCACTATGTCTCGCAAGGAGAAACTGTGCCAGGACAAAAAACATCTCCTATCGTGTTCTAGAGGTTCCACGGAGGTCTGCAGAATATTTTGCACCAAGGAAAAGAAAGTCGTCCAAAACTCCTTTTATTGCAATACGCAAGGAGAAACTGTGCCAGGACAGAAAAACATCTCCTATCGTGTTCTAGAGGTTGCACAAAGGTTTGCAGAGTGTTTTGCACCAAGGAAAAGAAAGTTGTCCAAAACTCCTTCTTTTTCAATATTCATGTGAATGCAAAAGGCAGGAGAGTGGTAAGGTACTGTTTTCCATCAGTTTGCAAAATGCACACAATAATGCCAGTGTTGTGCTGCTTCGCTTTGTCCTTTTAGCGCCTCTTGTCACCTACACCTTTAGAAAAACCTTTCTCACTATGTCTCGCAAGGAGAAACTGTGCCAGGACAGAAAACATCTCCTATCGCGTTCTAGAGGTTGCACAAAGGTTTGTACAGTGTTTTGCACCATGAAAAGAAAGTTGTCCAAAACTCCTTCTTTTCAATATTCATGTGAATGCAAAAGGCAGGAGAGTGGTAAGGTACTGTTTTCCATCAGTTTGCAAAATGCACACACAATGCCAGTGTTGTGCTGTTCGCTTTGTCCTTTAGCGCCTCTTGTCACCTACACCTTAGAAAAGCTTTCACACTATGTCTCGCAAGGAGAAACTGTGCCAGGACAGAAAACATCTCCTATCGTGTTCTAGAGGTTGCACAAAGGTTTGTACAGTGTTTTGCACCAAGGAAAAGAAAGTTGTCCAAAAACTCCTTCTTTTTCAATATTCATGTGAATGCAAAAGGCAGGAGAGTGGTAAGGTACTGTTTTCCATCAGTTTGCAAAATGCACACACAATGCCAGTGTTGTGCTGCTTCCTTTTGTCCTTTAGCATCCTCTTTGTCACCTACACCTTAGAAAAAGCTTTCACTATGTCTGGCAAGGAGAAACTGTGCCAGGACAGAAAACATCTCCTATCGTGTTCTAGAGGTTGCACAAAAGGTTTGTAATGTGTTTTGCACCAAGGAAAAGAAAGTTGTCCAAAACTCCTTCTTTTTCAATATTCATGTGAATGCAAAAGGCAGGAGAGTGGTAAGGTACTGTTTTCCATCAGTTTGCAAATGCACACACAATGCCAGTGTTGTGCGGGAAGATTCGCTTTTGTCCTTTTTGTCAGCGCCTCTTGTCACCTACACCTTTAGAAAAACTTTCACTATGTCTGGCAAGGAGAAACTGTGCCAGACAGAAAACATCTCCCATCGTGTTCTAGAGGTTGCACAAAGGTTTGCAGAGTGTTTGCACCAAGGAAAAGAAATTTGTC
>NW_022148700.1:0-8511 GCF_901933205.1 Camarhynchus parvulus | reverse complement strand
CTTTGGAAGAGTTAGCTTCCCCTGTAGACCACATTCCATCGTAATCTTGTGTTGCGCCTCCCACTTTTCCCACTGTTTCTTTTCTTCTTGAGCAGTCCTTCTCATAACATGGTCTCAGGGTCTCCCAAATTTGGCCATTCACTCTGGCCAACTGGAGCCATAACAAGCACGTTCTCTTCTATCATCAGGTAGAGGCATTATAGCTCACTTGGTTCAAGGTGTTACATGTCTTTAATCATTATCTGCCATTGTGGAATATCAGCTCACACCTATGTGTCCCATTGTGTGTGTTAGTGCTTTGGGCTGCGGACTGTCACATCCCACTTGCCCATCATGTGGGATATGAACTGTTTCAGGATAAGGGGAACAACTAATCTCTAATATTTTTGCTGTTGTTGCCACTGACTTAGGCTGGTTTTCCTAGCGCAAATGAAGCTAATTTAACTGAGTAATATGCAAACGATCTCTGATGAGGTCTGAATTACAGCGTAATACCACTCCACTAGATTTATTCCTTTACATTCATGAGTATACAGATTGAAGGGTTTTGTACAGTCTAGGAGCCCAAGACCAGGGGCAGAGCACCAGAGCTCCTTTTCATTGCTGTATAAACTTATTTTTCTCCAGGGCCTATGCAACAGTCTTTATGTGTCTCTTGTTCTTGGTTTCCCCTCAGTCAGAGGTTTAGTCAATTCCTCTACCACAGGAATCTATGGCCAACAGGAAATCCCACAGGTCTGTAGCAAACCTGGTACATGATTTTGTGACTGGATGCGGAGCCCACAAGGCCGGCCTGCGCTCTCCCCAAAGCAAAGGAAATATTACTTCTGGGCAGCTGGTCTGGTTGGAGATGCAGCCTGTTCCCTCTCTTTTGCAAATGCCACTCGCTAATGCAAATGCTAAATATAAACACTCTGCACATTAGGCAATGCAGCATCTACATTTGACAAGAACCACATGCCGCCTTACACCTTGCAGGCTTAAGGCCAAAACTCTCTGCAGCAATGGGCTAAACTATATCCTGGCCATATAAATAGACTCAAGCCGCAAGGGAAAAATAAAACACAGTACCACTACAAGCAAGCCTAGTCCAGAGGAATCTCATATATGTAATAAAAATAAAGCAGTGTTCCAGCTGCCTAACTTTCTGGAGAACATGCCTTGCAGTCTGGTTGGAAAGACAGGCTGCTAAGGAAAGGCACCCGCCTCCCCCTCGTGAGAGTGAACCCTCCCCCCCCTCTGGGAGACTATTTGGCCTCTGTTTTTTTTTGCCTGTGGGTTCTCTCCTTTCCAAAGCAAGTGTAAGTGTTTAGCTGCTAAACGCTACGAGTTTGGGGTTTGGGGTCCGTTTCCCTCTTTTTTGCGGTACTTGCGTGCTGTCCTGTCATAGTGTCTATTATCCTCTTGTCACAATTGAGGCATGGCGGTCTACGTGTTATTTAGCCATATGCTTGGCTTTTTATACATATTGCAGTGCGTGGTGCCCTCTCTCTGCGGTTCAGTGGGTCTCTATATATCACGTGCTCGCTCCACGTTTTTCATGTTTTACAAAGTTTGTTTGTTTTTTAAAAATAAACACAGGTTACCTATTACAAGTACTTAGTCAGGGGTCATATATGTACAAAAAAAGTAAAGCAGTGTTTCCAGCTGACCTAACTTTCTGGAGAGTGCTCTTGTGTCTTGGTTTGGAAAGGTGAGAGTCTGCTAAGGAAGGCAGGAGCCTCACAAGGCGGGGTGTAACCCCTCCCCACCCTCCAGCGGGTGCTACAATTTTTGGGGTTTTGGTGTCTTTTTGCCCTGGTTTGGTTGGGGGGCGCCTGTTCCCTCTTTTGCGTGCTTGTCTCTGTCTGTGTCCTGTCTCTCCTGCCTTTGTCACTGGCGCGTCTCACTGTGCCCGCCGCTTTGCTGTGCGGTGCGTGCCCCCCTCAGTAAGGGGCTCTCAGCAAATGGGATTTTTATGGGAGAAATAAAAGATAATAAATACAGCCATGGAATAACACTGACAGAGTCAGAACCAACCTGACACCCTGTTGGTCAGGGTGCTGGTGTCATCGATTGAAAATGTGGCTGCATCCTCCTAGTATCAGGTGTGGTTCGTTGGGCAAGGGGGTTCTGTAGAGAAGGATGTAGTCTTCCTCTGAAGATCCAGGAGGAAAAGGTAGCTGCTGTTCCTCTGGGGAATCTCGTGGAGAAAATAAAACTGAAACTGCAATTTCAGAATCTTGGAGTATATGGGGTAGCAGTGCTTGGCTCCTCCCTCTGGGCGGAGCATCTCACAATGGGATGTTATAGTTCTTATCAGTCATGCACCGATATTCAATAGTCTGTTATCAGCGGAGGTCCCCTCCCGAGGAAGGTGTGAATGTGGTCATTCAAAGAGAGAGATAAAGCAAACTGCTCACTTGACAAGGTAATCAGCCATACAGATGGTAATGGAAAACATCTTGCATGCAATCTTCAACATTATCCACCCCTTTTCCTATTTCCATCTGTATCACAAAAAAAAAAAACAAACAAACAAAACCCAAACCTTACACACAGTCCTCACTGAAGACTAGGTTTCCCTGTGGTACACAACGGCTTTCTCCATCTTTCTGCATTACCCACCAAGTGCAACCAGGTCCTTGAGCAAAAACAATTCCACGGATGGGTTTATCTTTGCCTGAGGTGGGAGTAATCCAAACAGTCTTTCCTAAAATACCTTTCATGTGTACAACAGGGACTTTATCTCCATCCACTGTGTGCAGTGGTTCAGACTGGGCAGGACCAGCTCGATTTATGGACCCTCTGGTGTTGACCATCCAGGTGGCTTTTGCTAGGTTCATTTCCCAATTTCTAAAAGTCCCCCCCCCGAGTGCTTTCAGGGTAGTTTTAAGTAGTCCATTGCACCGTTCAACTTTCCCGGCAGCTGGTGCATGATAGGGGATATGATATATCCATTCAATGCCATGTTCCCTGGCCCAGGTGTTGATAAGGCCATTCTTGAAATGAGTCCCATTATCTGACTCAATTCTCTCAGGGGTGCCATGTCTCCACAGGATTTGCTTTTCCAGGCCCAGGATGGTGTTCCTGGCAGTGGCATGAGGCACAGGGTGGGTCTCCAACCATCCAGTGGTGGCTTCCACCATGGTCAGCACGTAGCGCTTGCCCTGGCGTGTCTGGGGCAGTGTGATGTAGTCAATCTGCCAGGCCTCCCCATACTTGTACTTGGACCACCGCCCACCATACCAGAGGGGCTTCACTCGCTTGGCCTGTTTGATGGCAGCGCATGTCTCACAGTCATGGATAACCTGAGAAATGCTGTCCATGGTTAGATCCACCCCTCGGTCTCGTGCCCACTTATAGGTGGCATCTCTACCCTGATGACCTGAGGCATCATGGGCCCATCGAGCTAAGAACAACTCCCCCCTATGTTGCCAATCTAAGTCTATCTTTGACACCTCTATTTTTGCTGCCAGATCTACCTGCTCATTGTTTCGGTGTTCCTCATTAGCCCGACTCTTGGGGACATGGGCATCAACATGACGGACTTTCACAGGTAGCTTCTCTAACCGGCGGCAATGTCTTTCCATTCATCAGCAGCCAGATCGGTTTTCCCCTACGCTGCCAGTTGGCCTTTTTCCACCTCTCTAGCCATCCCCACAGAGCATTGGCTACCATCCATGAATCAGTGTAAAGGTAGAGCTTTGGCCACTTCTCTCTCAGCAATGTCCAGGGCCAGCTGAACAGCTTTGAGTTCAGCAAGTTGGCCTGACCCACCTTCTCCATCGGTAGCTTGTGCAACTTGTCGGTGTGGGGCTCCATACAGCTGCTTTCCACTTCCGGTTCATCCCTACGATGCGACAGGAACCATCAGTGAAAAGAGCGTGGCGCATTTCCTCTGGGGGCAGCTGGTTATATGGAGGAGCTTCTTCAGCCCGTGTCACTGGTTCTTGTTCCTCTTCATCAGTCAGACCAAAGTTCTCACCTTCCGGCCAGTTTGTAATTATTTCCAGAATCCCAGGGCGATTCGGGTTTCCAATACGGGCGGTGTGTGATAAGAGCAATCCACTTGCTCCATGTAGTGTCAGTGGCGTGGTGGGTGGTGGGAACCTTCCGCTTTAAACATCCACCCCAGTACCGGTAGTCGGGGTGCCAGGAGGAGTTGTGCTTCCGTGCCAATCACCTCTGAGGCAGCCTGGACTCCTTCATAGGCAGCCAAGAATTTTCCTTCTCTGTGGGAGTGTAGTTGGCTTCAGACCCTCTGTAACTTCGGCTCCAAAATCCCAGGGGTCGGCCTCGAGTCTCCCCAGGCGCCTTCTGCCAAAGGCTCCAGGACAAGCCATGGTTCCGGCTGCAGAGTAGAGCACGTTCTTCACCTCTGGTCCTGTCCTGACTGGGCCAAGGGCAACCGCATGAGCGATTTCCTGCTTGATCTGGGCAAAGGCTTGTTGCTGCTCTGAACCCCAGTGGAACTTCGTTCTTCTGCGGGTGACCAGGTAGAGAGGGCTCACAATCTGACTGTATTCGGGAATGTGCATCCTCCAAAAGCCTATGGCACCCAGAAAAGCTTGCGTTTCCTTCTTGCTAGTTGGTGGAGACATGCGGTGATTTTGTTGATGACTTCAGTGGGAATCTGACGCCTTCCGTCTTGCCACTTAACTCCCAGGAACTGGATCTCTCGGGCAGGTCCCTTGACTTTGCTCTTCTTGATAGCGAAGCCGGCTTCTAGCAGAATCCTGATGATCCTCTCTCCTTTCTCAAATACTTCCATTGCCGTGTTTCCCCACACAATGATGTCATCGATGTACTGCAAGTGCTCTGGAGCCTCACCCTTTTCCAGTGCAGTCTGGATCAGTCCATGGCAGATGGTGGGACTGTAGCTTCCACCCCTGGGGCAGTCGGTTCCAGGTGTACTGCCGCCCCTCCAGGTGAAAGCAAACTGAGGCCTGCATTCTGCTGCCAAAGGAATGGAGAAAAATGCGTTAGCAATGTCTATAGTGGCATACCACTTTGCTGCCTTGGACTCCAGCGCTCGTACTGGAGCTCCAGCATGTCCGCACAGCAGCGCTCAGCGGTGGAGTCACTTCATTCAAGCCACGGTAGTCCACAGTCAATCTCCATTCTTTGTCAGACTTGCGCACGGGCCAGATGGGACTGTTGAAGGGTGAGTGAGTCTTGCTGACCACCCCTTGGCTCTCCAGCTCACGGATCATTTTGTGGATGGGGATCACAGCATCTCGATTCGTCCGATACCGCCGGGCGGTGCACTGTTAAGGTGGCAATTGGCACTCGTTGCTCTTCCACTTTCAGGAGACCTACTGCGGATGGACTTTCTGATAGTCCAGGCAAAGTGTTCAACTGCTTGATGTTTTCTGCCTCCACAGCAGCTATGCCAAAAGCCCATCTGAGTCCCTTTGGGTCTTTGTAATAGCCGTTCGAGGAAATCTATGCCCAGAATACACGGGGCCTCTGGGCCAGTCACAATAGGATGTTTTTCCACTCTTTCCCAGTCAGGCTCACCTCGGCTTCTAACAGGGTCAATTGCTGTGATCCCCCGTCACCCGGCAATGGAAATGGGTTCTGCCCCCACATGTCCCGATGGTATTAGGGTACACTGCGCACCAGTATCAACTAAGGCATTGTACTTTCGTGGTTCTGATGTGCCAGGCCATCGGATCCACACCGTCAGAAAATCCGGTTTTCCGTACCTCTCCTGGCTAGAGGCAGGGCCCCTCTAACCCTGGGTATACATGGTAGAGGTACCTTCCAGGGGATCTGACAGATCATACTCAGCAGCTTCGGTCATGGGAGGTTGAGGCTACCTTCACTTTACTGGAGTTCCCTCGATTAGTGTTTCCCTCCTTGAGTTGGCGGCACTTTCGTGCTGCCAGGACAGAAGTGGGTTTTCTATCCCACCTTCCCATGTCTTCCCCATGATACGCAGGAAAAACCACAGGTCAGCTCGTGGGGTGTACCCTCTCTCTGTAGTTGGGGAACGTTGGACTCTGACTCTGGGGCCTGTGACTCGCACTGGTGCCATATGGGAACTGTTCCTCCTCACCTCCTCCCTCATCTCCCTCATCTCCTCTCTGAGTTCTTGGACTACGGCAGAGACATGAGCCTGCATCGGGCCATTAATCATACTTTCATAATTCCTAAGCTTGTTGGCCACAGAACCCACTGTCTCTCGGTTGGTGTCAGCATTAATTGTTGCAATAAAGGTGGTGTATTGGGATGGCCCTAGATTTTGCCAGGGTCCACAACATTTGCCCTGTGCACCTGACTTTGTCGGGTCATTATCATGCTGTCCATCCCTCCCAAAAAGTACCTCCAACACTGCCACTTCTCTCAGCTGTTGGATCCCTTCCTCAAGAGTCTTCCAGCGCATTCTATGGTGCTGCTCCTGCATTCTTTCCTGTGAACAAACCTCTCTCTGACACTTATTAAAGCCGCTCCCAGAGGGGAAAGGGACCCTGGCTCCCTTACAAAAATCGGATTGATACCTGAGTCCTGGGTCAAGGGTCCCAAATTCCTTGCCTCACCACCATCCAGCTGGACACCTGTACCCATAAGATCCCAGACCCGAAGTAGCCAGGTTGTATAAGCCTCACGTCCCCGTCGTTACAATGTCTTTGTGCAGATTACGGAGACTTTCGTACGTCAGGGACTTCGGTGATGATCGCAACCTCTGGTTCCCCTGTGGCTTGTGAGGGCCCTCCCCCTATCTGGGTGCTCTGCTTTCATCTTAGATCTCCTTGTTTCTACAGGGGCAACTGCTGCTGGCTGTGATTGCCTTTGCAATTCAGCTGGAGCCTGGACAGTTGTAACATCTGTGGGTTCTGCTGCTGCTGCACTGTTAGACTCTCCCTCTTCAGGGGGGGGGAAGGCCTCTCACCAGCTGGGGAAGTGTATTCCTTCAGCATCTGGCCTATCTCCTTCACCAAACCCCCACCCAATCTGGGTAGTTCACATCTGGAGTGGGTTGTGGGGCAGGGTCAGGCTCTGGGGCAGCAGCATCCCTAGCTGGGGTGGACTGTGGGGAAGGGGCAGGCTCTGGGGCAGCAGCATCCCTAGACTCTGGAGGCGTATTAGGTTCTGGGGTAGGTGTCATGGTAGTTATCCAGGTTAGTCTCCCCTTCTCTCTGAATGCTAAATAGAGCAGGCCTATCAGCAACACCAGCCACTGTATCATATCATTAATATTTAAAGTGGATCTGAACCCTTCAAAAACTGGTGGGGTGGACCCAAAGAAATGGCTAAAGGGTTGGGAGAAGATTTCGCCTGGGGTCATTTCCTTACAGCAGGTTCCATTATTAAAGTAACCCCAAAAACACACACTTAATGTGTGATAGCTGTGAATCCATGTGCCTGCTTTCCAGAGGAAGTTAAAAATCCATGAATTCCTCACCTTATTCACCCATAACACAAACCGGATAACTGACACAGTAGCCTTGGTTATAGGACCCATGTTTAGATAAGGGCCTATAAATGGGAGAAATACAGCCACGATCACGTGCCACCCAAACCAGGGCAAGTTGGACCACATGGTGTCGCTTAATGAGGTTTCTATAGCCACACACACAAGTTAGATTACTCAAGAACTGTTATTCCCTTTTTGGTTTCTGTGCCCTCGAGCCCTACGTTGGGCGCCAAAATCTGTCTTGGTTTGGAAAGACAGGAGTCTGCTAAGGAAGGCAGGAGCCTCCCCTGAAATTGAGAATGTAAACCCTCCCCACCCCTCCGAATTGCTACAATTTTAAATTAAGGGGCTCTCAGGCAAAGATATGGGAGCAGGCAATAACAGTTCTTTAATAGGGAAGAAATAAAAAGAATAAAATAAACAATACAGTCCACTGGAACAACACTGACAGAGTCAGAACTCAACCTGACACCCTGTTGGTCAGGGGTGCTGGTGGCAGTCCGATTGAAAATGTGGCTGCAGTCCTCTGAAGTATCAGGTGTGGTTCTGTTGGAGCAAGGGGGTTCTGTAGAGAAGGATGTAGTCTTCCTCTGAAGATCCAGGAGGAAAAGGTAGCTGCTGTTCCTCTGGGGAATCTCGTGGAGAAAATAAAACTGAAACTGCAATTTCAGAATCTTGGAGTAAGGGGTTGTCTTTTCCTTTTTTTTGGGGGTGCTGCTCTCAAGAGGGGGTGCTACTCCTTTTTTTTGGGGTACCCTCTTTTTAATTGGTTGTTTTTTTTTTTTTCTCTTTTCCCGATGTTGGTTTGTGTATTTTGTGAGGAAACCAAACCAAAAAAAAAAAAAAATAAATACAAAAAAAAAAAAAAAACAAAAACAAAAACACAAAAAAATAAACTTCATACAAGTAACAAATAAAATCAAAATAAAAACAAACAAAAAAAAAAAAAAAAAAACTATTAACAAAAACACAAACATTTAAATACAACACCCCCTCTGTTAATTCCCCCTTTTTTTTAAAAAAATCTCCACAATCTAATAACAAAAGCAACAATATTTTAAATTATTTTATGTTATTTTTTTTAAACTATTTTTTTGTCCTTTTCTCCA
>NW_022148699.1:0-111957 GCF_901933205.1 Camarhynchus parvulus | reverse complement strand
GACCCAAGGTGGCACCAGTGCCAATTCGGGCTGGTTTGATAATGCCAACGGAGTCCCACAATCTGGCATCAAGGACCGGGGCTGGTGACTTTGTTTCAGAGGGAAAGGCCCGTTGTTTATGTTTGGGGGACATAGGCCCGGAGTGGCGGGCTGGCTCCTGAAAATACACGATACACAGGATGCCTCCCAGACCCAAGCTGGCACCAGTGCCAACTCGGGCTGGTTTGATAGTGCCAACGGAGTCCCACAATCTGCCATCAAGGACCGGGGGTGGTGAATTTTGTTTCAGAGGGAAAGGCCCGTAGTTTAATTTTGGGGGCCATAGGCCCGGAGTGGCCGGCTGGCTCCTGAAAATCCGCGATACGCAGGATGCCTCCCAGACCCAAGCTGGCACCAGTGCCAATTCGGGCTGGTTTGATAGTGCCAACGGAGTCCCACAATCAGCTATCAAGGACCGGGGCTGGTGACTTTTGTTTCAGAGGGCAATGCCCGTTATTTATGTTTGGGGGCCATAGGCCCGGAGTGGCCGGCTGGCTCCTGATAATCCGCGATACGCAGGATGCCTCCCAGACACAAGCTGGCACCAGTGCCAACTCGGGCTGGTTTGATAGTGCCAACGGAGTCCCTCAATCTGCCATCAAGGACCGGGGCTGGTGACTTTTGTTTCAGAGGGAAAGGCCCGTTCATTATGTTTGGGGGCCATAGGTACGCAGCGGCCGGCTGGCTCCTGAATATCCACGATACGCAGGATGCCTCCCAGACCCAAGCTGGCACGAGCGCCAACTCGGGCTGGTTTGATATTGCCAATGGAGTCCCACAATCTGCCATCAAGGACCGGGGCTGGTGAATTTTGTTTCAGAGGTTAAGGCCCGTTGTTTATGTTTGGGCGCCATAGGCCCGGAGTGGCCGGCTGGCTCCTGGAAATAGAAGATACGCAGGATGCCTCCCAGACCCAAGCTGGCACCAGTGCCAACTCAGGCTGGTATGATAATGCTAACGGAGTCCCACAATCTGCCATCAAAGACTGGGGGTGGTGACTTTTGTTTCAGAGGGAAAGGCCCGTTGATTATGTTTGGGGGCCATAGGCCCGGAGTGG
The DNA here is from genome assembly GCF_901933205.1 of Camarhynchus parvulus. Lineage (NCBI taxonomy): Eukaryota > Metazoa > Chordata > Aves > Passeriformes > Thraupidae > Camarhynchus > Camarhynchus parvulus. The sequence goes on along the minus strand of NW_022148699.1, from coordinate 110,861 downwards.
CTGGCTGGCTCCTGAAAATCCGCGATACGCAGGATGCCTCCCAGACCCAAGCTGGCACCAGTGCCAACTCAGGCTGGTTTGATAGTGCCAACAAAGTCCCACAATCTGCCATCAAGGACCGGGGCTGGTGAATTTTGTTTCAGAGGGAAAGGCCCGTTGTTTAAGTTTGGGGGCCATAGGCCCGGAGTGGCCGGCTGGCTCCTGAAAATCCGCGATACGCAGGATGCCTCCCAGACCAAAGCTGTCACCAGTGCCAACTCGGGCTGGTTTGATAGTGCCAACAGAGTCCCACAATCTGCCATCAAGGACCGGGGCTCGTGAGTTTTGTTTCAGAGGTCAATGCCCGTTGTTTATGTTTGGGGGCCATAGGCCGGGAGTGGCCGGCTGGCTCCTGAAAATCCACGATACGCAGGATATCTCCCCGACCCAAGCTGGCACCAGTGCCAACTCGGGCTGGTTTGATAGTGCTAACGGAGTCCCACAATCTGACATCAAGGACCGGGGCTGGTGACTTTTGTTTCAGAGGGAAAGGCCTGTTGTTTATGTTTGAGGGACCTACGCCCGGAGTGGCCGGCTGGCTCCTGAAAATCGGCGATACGCAGGATGCCTCCCAGACCCAAGCTGGCACCAATGCCAACTCGGGCTTGTTTCCTAGTGCCAATGGAGTCCCACAATCTGCCATCAAGGCCCGGGGCTCGTGACTTTTGATTCAGAGGGCAATGCCCGTTGTTTATGTTTGGGGGCCATAGGCCCGGAGTGGCCGGCTGGCTCCTGGAAATAGAAGATACGCAAGATGCCTCCCAGACCCAAGCTGGCACCAGTGCCTACTCAGGCTGGTCTGATAGTGCTAACGGAGTCCCACAATCTGCCATCAAGGACTGGGGCTGGTGACTTTTGTTTCAGAGGGTAAGGCCCGTTGTTTATGATTAGGGGCGTATAACCCGGAGTGGCCGGCTGTCTTCTGAAAATCGGCATTACGCAGGATGCCTCCCAGACCCAAGCTGGCACCAGTGCCAACTCGGGCTGGTTTGATAGTGCCAACGGAGTCCCACAATCTGCCATCAAGGACCGGGGCTGGTGGCTTTTGTTACAGAGGGTAAGGCCCGTTCATTTTATTTAGGGGCGACACTCCCAGAATGGCTGGCCGGCTCCTAAAAATAGAAGATATGCAGGATGCCTCCCAGACCCAAGCTGGCACCAGTGCCAACTCAGGCTGGTCTGATTGTGCTAACGGAGCCCCACAATCTGCCATCAAGGACCGGGGCTGGTGACTTTTGTTTCAGAGGGAAAGGCCCGTTGTTTATGTTTGGGGGCCATAGGCCCGGAGTGGCCGGCTGGCTCCTGAAAATCCCTGATACGCAGGATGCCTCCCAGACCCAAGCTGGCACCAGTGGCAACTCGGGCTGGTTTGATAGTGCCAACGGAGTCCCACAATCTGCCATAAATTCCCGGGGCTCGTGCCTTTTGTTTCAGAGGGCAATGCCCGTTGTATATGTTTGGGGGCCATAGGCCCGGAGTGGCCGGCTGGCTCCTGAAAATCCACAATACGCAGGATGCCTCCCAGACCCAAGCTGGCACCAGTGCGACCTCAGGCTGGTTTGATAGTGCTAACGGAGTCCCACAATCTGCCATCAAGGACCGGGGCTGGTGACTTTTGTTTCCGAGGGAAAGGCCCGTTGATTATGTTTGGGGGCCATAGGCCCGGAGTGGCCGGCTGGCTCCTGAAAATCCGCGATACGCAGGATGCCTCCCAGACCCAAGCTGGCACCAGTGGCAATTCGGGCTTGTTTGATAGTGCCAACGGAGTCCCACAATCTGCCATCAAGGCCCGGGTCTGGTGACTTTTGTTTCAGAGGGAAAGTCCTGTTCATTTGTTTGGGGGCCGTAGGTCCGCAGTGGCCGGCTGGCTCCTGAAAATCGGCGATATGCAGGATGCCTCCCAGACCCAAGCTGGCACCAGTGCCAATGTGGGCTGGTTTGATAATGCCAACGGAGTCCCACAATCTGGCAGCAAGGACCGGGGCTGGTGACTTTGTTTCAGAGGGAAAGGCCCGTTGTTTATGTTTGGGGGACATAGGCCCGGAGTGGCCGGCTGGCTCCTGAAAATCGGCGATACTCAGGATGCCTCCCAGACCCAAGCTGGCACCAGTGCCAACCCGGACTGGTTTGATAGTGCCAACGGAGTCCCACAATCTGCCATCAAGGACCGGGGCTGGTGACTTTTGTTTCAGAGGGAAAGGCCCGTTGTTTATGTTTGGGGGCCATAGGCCCGGAGTGGCCGGCTGGCTCCTGAAAATCCCGAATACTCAGGATGCCTCCCAGACCCAAGCTGGCACCAGTGCCAACTCAGGCTGGTCTGATAGTGCTAACGGAGTCCCACAATCTGCCATCAAGGCCCGGGGCTGGTGACTTTTGTTTCAGAGGGAAAGGCCCGTTGATTATGTTTGGGGGCCATAGGCCCGGAGTGGCCGGCTGGCTCCTGAAAATCCGCGGTACTCAGGATGTGTCCCAGAACCAAGCTGGCACCAGTGCCAACTCGGGCTGGTTTGATAGTGCCATCAGAGTCCCACAATCTGCCATCAAGGACCGGGACTGGTGACTTTTGTTTCAGAGGGCAATGCCCGTTGTTTATGTTTGGGGGCCATAGGCCCGGAGTGGCCGGCGGGCTCCTGAAAATCGGCGATACGCAGGATGCCTCCCAGACCCAAGCTGGCACCAGTGCCAACTCGGGCTGGTTTGATAGTGCCAACGGAGTCCCACAATCTGCCATCAAGGACCGGGGCTGGTGACTTTTGTTTCAGAGGGAAAGGCCCGTTGTTTATGTTTGGGGGCCATAGGCCCGGGTGGCCGGCTGGCTCCTGAAAATCGACGATACGCAGGATGCCTCCCAGACCCAAGCTGGCACCAGTGCCAACTCGGGCTGGTTTGATAGTGCCAACGGAGTCCCACAATCTGCCATCAAGGCCGGGGCTGGTGACTTTTGTTTCAGAGGGAAAGGCCCGTTGTTTATGTTTGGGGGCCATAGGCCCGGAGTGGCCGGCTGGCTCCTGAAAATCCGGCGATACGCAGGATGCCTCCCAGACCCAAGCTGGCACCAGTGCCAACTCGGGCTGGTTTGATAGTGCCAACGAAGTCCCACAATCTGCCATCAAGGACCGGGGCTGGTGACTTTTGTTTCAGAGGGAAAGGCCCGTTGTTTATGTTTGGGGCCATAGGCCCGGAGTGGCCGGCTGGCTCCTGAAAATCCCGATACGCAGGATGCCTCCCAGACCCAAGCTGGCACCAGTGCCAACTCGGGCTGGTTTGATAGTGCCAACGGAGTCCCACAATCTGCCATCAAGGACCGGGGCTGGTGAGTTTTGTTTCAGAGGGAAAGGCCCGTTGTTTATGTTTGGGGGCCATAGGCCGGAGTGCCGGCTGGCTCCTGAAAATCCACGATCACGCAGGATGCCTCCCAGACCCAAGCTGGCACCAGTGCCAACTCGGGCTGGTTTGATAGTGCCAACGGAGTCCCACAATCTGCCATCAAGGACCGGGGCTGGTGACTTTTGTTTCAGAGGGAAAGGCCCGTTGTTTATGTTTGGGGGCCATAGGCCCGGAGTGGCCGGCTGGCTCCTGAAAATCCACGATACGCAGGATGCCTCCCAGACCCAAGCTGGCACCAGTGCCAACTCGGGCTGGTTTGATAGTGCCAACGGAGTCCCACAATCTGCCATCAAGGCCCGGGGCTGGTGACTTTTGTTTCAGAGGGAAAGGCCCGTTGTTTATGTTTGGGGCCGTAGGCCCGGAGTGGCCGGCTGGCTCCTGAAAATCCGCGATACGCAGGATGCCTCCCAGACCCAAGCTGGCACCAGTGCCAACTCGGGCTGGTTTGATAGTGCCAACGGAGTCCCACAATCTGCCATCAAGGACCGGGGCTGGTGACTTTGTTTTCAGAGGGAAAGGCCCGTTGTTTATGTTTGGGGGCCATAGGCCCGGAGTGGCCGGCTGGCTCCTGAAAATCCACGATACGCAGGATGCCTCCCAGACCCAAGCTGGCACCAGTGCCAACTCAGGCTGGTTTGATAGTGCCAACGGAGTCCCACAATCTGCCATCAAGGCCCGGGGCTGGTGACTTTTGTTTCAGAGGGAAAGGCCCGTTGATTATGTTTGGGGGCCATAGGCCCGGAGTGGCCCGGTGGCTCCTGAAAATCCGCGATACGCAGGATGCCTCCCAGACCCAAGCTGGCACCAGTGCCAACTCGGGCTGGTTTGATAGTGCCAACGGAGTCCCACAATCTGCCATCAAGGACCGGGGCTGGTGACTTTTGTTTCAGAGGGAAAGGCCCGTTGTTTATGTTTGGGGCCATAGGCCGGAGTGGCCGGCTGGCTCCTGAAAATACACGATACGCAGGATGCCTCCCAGACCCAAGCTGGCACCAGTGCCAACTCAGGCTGGTTTGATAGTGCCAACGGAGTCCCACAATCTGCCATCAAGGACCGGGGCTGGTGAGTTTTGTTTCAGAGGGAAGGCCCGTTGTTTATGTTTGGGGGCCATAGGCCCGGAGTGGCCGGCTGGCTCCTGAAAATCCACGATACTCAGGATGCCTCCCAGACCCAAGCTGGCACCAGTGCCAACTCGGGCTGGTTTGATAGTGCCAACGGAGTCCCACAATCTGCCATCAAGGACCGGGGCTGGTGACTTTTGTTTCAGAGGGAAAGGCCCGTTGTTTATGTTTGGGGGCCATAGGCCCGAGTGGCCGGCTGGCTCCTGAAAATACACGATACACAGGATGCCTCCCAGACCCAAGCTGGCACCAGTGCCAACTCGGGCTGGTTTGATAGTGCCAATGGAGTCCCACAATCTGCCATCAAGGCCCGGGGCTGGTGACTTTTGTTTCAGAGGGAAAGGCCTGTTGTTTATGTTTGGGGGCCATAGGCCAGGAGTGGCCGGCTGGCTCCTGAAAATCGGCGATACGCAGGATGCCTCCCAGACCCAAGCTGGCACCAGTGCCAACTCGGGCTTGTTTGATACTGCCAACGGAGTCCCACAATCTGCCATCAAGGCCCGGGGCTGGTGAGTTTTGTTTCAGAGTGCAATGCCCGTTGTTTATGTTTGGGGGCCATCGCCCCGGAGTGTCCTGCTGCCTCCTGAAAATCCACGATACGCAGGATGCCTCCCAGACCCAAGCTGGCACCAGTGCCAACTCGGGCTGGTTTGATAGTGCCAACAGAGTCCCACAATCTGCCATCAAGGACCGGGGCTGGTGACTTTTGTTTCGGAGGGTAAGGCCCGTTAATTATATTTAGGGGCGACACGCCCGGAATGGCTGGCAGGCTCCTGAAAATAGAAGATATGCAGGATGCCTCCCAGACCCAAGCTGGCCCCAGTGCCAAATCAGGCTGGTCTGATTGTGCCAACGGAGTCCCACAATCAGCTATCAAGGACCGGGGCTGGTGACTTTTGTTTCAGAGGGCAATGCCCATTATTTATGTTTGGGGGCCGTAGGTCCGCAGTGGCCGGCTGGCTCCTGAAAATCGGCGATACTCAGGATGCCTCCCAGACCCAAGCTGGCACCAGTGCCAACCCGGACTGGTTTGATAGTGCCAACGGAGTCCCACAATCTGCCATCAAGGACCGGGGCTGGTGACTTTTGTTTCAGAGGGAAAGGCCCGTTGTTTATGTTTGGGGGCCATAGGCCCGGAGTGGCCGGCTGGCTCCTGAAAATCCACGATACTCAGGATGCCTCCCAGACCCAAGCTGGCACCAGTGCCAACTCAGGCTGGTCTGATAGTGCTAACGGAGTCCCACAATCTGCCATCAAGGCCCGGGGCTGGTGACTTTTGTTTCAGAGGGAAAGGCCCGTTGTTTATGTTTGGGGGCCATAGGCCCGGAGTGGCCGGCTGGCTCCTGAAAATCCGCGGTACTCAGGATGTGTCCCAGAACCAAGCTGGCACCAGTGCCAACTCGGGCTGGTTTGATAGTGCCATCAGAGTCCCACAATCTGCCATCAAGGACCGGGACTGGTGACTTTTGTTTCAGAGGGCAATGCCCGTTGTTTATGTTTGGGGGCCATAGGCCGGGTGGCCGGCTGGCTCCTGAAAATCCGCGATACGCAGGATGCCTCCCAGACCCAAGCTGGCACCAGTGCCAACTCGGGCTGCTTTGATAGTGCCAACGGAGTCCCACAATCTGCCATCAAGGACCGGGGCTGGTGACTTTTGTTTCAGAGGGAAAGGCCCGTTGTTTATGTTTGGGGGCCATAGGACCGGGTGGCCGGCTGGCTCCTGAAAATCCCGATACACAGGATGCCTCCCAGACCCAAGCTGGCACCAGTGCCAACTCGGGCTGCTTTGATAGTGCCAACGGAGTCCCACAATCTGCCATCAAGGACCGGGGCTGGTGACTTTTGTTTCAGAGGGAAAGGCCCGTTGATTATATTTGGGGGCCATAGGCCCGGAGTGGCCGGCTGGCTCCTGAAAATCGAAGATACGCAGGATGCCTCCCAGACCCAAGCTGGCACCAGTGCCAACTCGGGCTGGTATGATAGTGCCAACGGAGTCCCACAATCTGCCATCAAGGACCGGGGCTGGTGAATTTTGTTTCAGAGGGAAAGGCCCGTTGTTTATGTTTGGGGGCCATAGGCCGGAGTGGCCGGCTGGCTCCTGAAAATCCGCGATACGCAGGATGCCTCCCAGACCCAAGCTGGCACCAGTGCCAACTCAGGCTGGTTTGATAGTGCCAACGAAGTCCCACAATCTGCCATCAAGGACCGGGGCTGGTGAATTTTGTTTCAGAGGGTAAGGCCCGTTGTTTATGTTTGGGGGCCATAGGCCCGGAGTGGCCGGCTGGCTCCTGAAAATCCGCGATACGCAGGATGCCTCCCAGACCCAAGCTGGCACCAGTGCCAACTCGGGCTGGTTTGATAGTGCCAACGGAGTCCCACAATCTGCCATCAAGGACCGGGGCTGGTGACTTTTGTTTTCAGAGGGAAAGGCCCGTTGTTTATGTTTGAGGGGCCTAGGCCCGGAGTGGCCCGGCTGGCTCCTGAAAATCGGCGATACGCAGGATGCCTCCCAGACCCAAGCTGGCACCAATGCCAACTCGGGCTTGTTTCCTAGTGCCAATGGAGTCCCACAATCTGCCATCAAGGCCCGGGGCTCGTGACTTTTGTTTCAGAGGGCAATGCCCGTTGTTTATGTTGGGGGCCATAGGCCGGGTGGCCGGCTGGCTCCTGAAAATCGCGATACGCAGGATGCCTCCCAGACCCAAGCTGGCACCAGTGCCAACTCGGGCTGGTTTGATAGTGCCAACGAGTCCCACAATCTGCCATCAAGGACTGGGGCTGGTGACTTTTGTTTCAGAGGGTAAGGCCCGTTGTTTATGTTTAGGGGCCATAGGCCCGGGAGTGGCGGCTGGCTCCTGAAAATCGCGATTACGCAGGATGCCTCCCAGACCCAAGCTGGCACCAGTGCCAACTCGGGCTGGTTTGATAGTGCCAACGGAGTCCCACAATCTGCCATCAAGGACCGGGGCTGGTGACTTTTGTTTCAGAGGGTAAGGCCCGTTGTTTATGTTTGGGGGCCATGGCCCGGATTGGCGGCTGGCTCCTGAAAATACCGCGATACACAGGATGCCTCCCAGACCCAAGCTGGCACCAGTGCCAATTTGGGCTGGTTTGATAGTGCCAACGGAGTCCCACAATCTGCCATCAAGGACCGGGGCTGGTGACTTTTGTTTCAGAGGGTAAGGCCCGTTGTTTATGTTTGGGGGCCATAGGCCGGAATGGCCGGCTGGCTCCTGAAAAATCGAAGATACGCAGGATGCCTCCCAGACCCAAGCTGGCACCAGTGCCAACTCGGGCTGGTTTGATAGTGCCAACGGAGTCCCACAATCTGCCATCAAGGACCGGGGCTGGTGAGTTTTGTTTCAGAGGGTAAGGCCCGTTGTTTATGTTTGGGGCCATAGGCCCGAGTGGCCGGCTGGCTCCTGAAAATCCACAATACGCAAGGATGCCTCCCAGACCCAAGCTGGCACCAGTGCCAACTCGGGGCTGGTTTGATAGTGCCAACGGAGTCCCACAATCTGCCATCAAGGACCGGGGCTGGTGACTTTTGTTTCAGAGGGAAAGGCCCGTTGTTTATATTTGGGGGCCATAGGCCGGAGTGGCCGGCTGGCTCCTGAAAATAGAAGATATGCAGGATGCCTCCCAGACCCAAGCTGGCACCAGTGCCAACTCGGGCTGGTTTGATAGTGCCAACGGAGTCCCACAATCTGCCATCAAGGACCGGGGCTGGTGACTTTTGTTTCAGAGGGAAAGGCCCGTTGTTTATGTTTGGGGGCCATAGGCCCGAGTGGCCGGCTGGCTCCTGAAAATCCGCGATACGCAGGATGCCTCCCAGACCCAAGCTGGCACCAGTGCCAACTCGGGCTGGTTTGATAGTGCCAACGGAGTCCCACAATCTGCCATCAAGGACCGGGGCTGGTGACTTTTGTTTCAGAGGGAAAGGCCCGTTGTTTATGTTTGGGGGCCATAGGCCGGAGTGGCGGGCTGGCTCCTGAAAATACACGATACACAGGATGCCTCCCAGACCCAAGCTGGCACCAGTGCCAACTCGGGCTGGTTTGATAGTGCCAACGGAGTCCCACAATCTGCCATCAAGGACCGGGGCTGGTGACTTTTGTTTCAGAGGGAAAGGCCCGTTGTTTATGTTTGGGGCCATAGGCCCGGAGTGGCGGCTGGCTCCTGAAAATCCAGCGATACGCAGGATGCCTCCCCAGACCCAAGCTGGCACCAGTGCCAACTCGGGCTGGTTTGATAGTGCCAACGGAGTCCCACAATCTGCCATCAAGGACCGGGGCTGGTGACTTTTGTTTCAGAGGGTAAGGCCCGTTGTTTATGTTTGGGGCCATAGGCCCGGAGTGGCCGGCTGGCTCCTGAAAATCACGATACGCAGGATGCCTCCCAGACCCAAGCTGGCACCAGTGCCAACTCGGGCTGGTTTGATAGTGCCAACGAGTCCCACAATCTGCCATCAAGGACCGGGGCTGGTGACTTTTGTTTCAGAGGGAAAGGCCCGTTGTTTATGTTTGGGGGCCATAGGCCCGGAGTGGCCGGCTGGCTCCTGAAAATCGCGATACGCAGGATGCCTCCCAGACCCAAGCTGGCACCAGTGCCAACTCAGGGCTGGTTTGATAGTGCTAACGGAGTCCCACAATCTGCCATCAAGGACCGGGGCTGGTGACTTTTGTTTCAGAGGGCAAGGCCCGTTGTTTATGTTTGGGGGCCATAGGCCCGGAGTGGCCGGCTGGCTCCTGAAAATCCACGATCGCGCAGGATGCCTCCCAGACCCAAGCTGGCACCAGTGCCAACTCGGGCTGGTTTGATAGTGCCAACGGAGTCCCACAATCTGCCATCAAGGCCCGGGTCTGGTGACTTTTGTTTCAGAGGGAAAGGCCCGTTGTTTATGTTTGGGGGCCATAGGCCCGGAGTGGCCGGCTGGCTCCTGAAAATCCGCGATACGCAGGATGCCTCCCAGACCCAAGCTGGCACCAGTGCCAACTTCGGGCTGGTTTGATAATGCCAACGGAGTCCCACAATCTGCCATCAAGGACCGGGGCTGGTGACTTTTGTTTCAGAGGGAAAGGCCCGTTGTTTATGTTTGGGGCCATAGGCCCGGAGTGGCCGGCTGGCTCCTGAAAATACACGATACACAGGATGCCTCCCAGACCCAAGCTGGCACCAGTGCCAACTCGGGCTGGTTTGATAGTGCCAACGGAGTCCCACAATCTGCCATCAAGGACCGGGGCTGGTGAATTTTTGTTTCAGAGGGAAAGGCCCGTTGTTTATGTTTGGGGCCATAGGCCCGGAGTGGCCGGCTGGCTCCTGAAAATCCGCGATACGCAGGATGCCTCCCAGACCCAAGCTGGCACCAGTGCCAACTCGGGCTGGTTTGATAGTGCCAACGGAGTCCCACAATCTGCCATCAAGGACCGGGGCTGGTGACTTTTGTTTCAGAGGGAAGGCCCGTTGTTTATGTTTGGGGGCCATAGGCCCGGAGTGGCCGGCTGGCTCCTGAAAATCCGCGATACGCAGGATGCCTCCCAGACCCAAGCTGGCACCAGTGCCAACTCGGGCTGGTTTGATAGTGCCAACGGAGTCCCACAATCTGCCATCAAGGACCGGGGCTGGTGACTTTTTGTTTCAGAGGGAAAGGCCCGTTGTTTATGTTTGGGGGCCATAGGCCGGAGTGGCGGCTGGCTCCTGAAAATCCACGATACGCAGGATGCCTCCCAGACCCAAGCTGGCACCAGTGCCAACTCGGGCTGGTTTGATAGTGCCAACGGAGTCCCACAATCTGCCATCAAGGACCGGGGCTGGTGACTTTTGTTTCAGAGGGAAAGGCCCGTTGTTTATGTTTGGGGGCCATAGGCCCGGAGTGGCGGCTGGCTCCTGAAAATCGCGATACGCAGGATGCCTCCCAGACCCAAGCTGGCACCAGTGCCAACTCGGGCTGGTTTGATAGTGCCAACGGAGTCCCACAATCTGCCATCAAGGACCGGGGCTGGTGACTTTTGTTTCAGAGGGAAAGGCCGTTGTTTATGTTTGGGGGCCATAGGCCCGGAGTGGCGGCTGGCTCCTGAAAATCCGCGATACGCAGGATGCCTCCCAGACCCAAGCTGGCACCAGTGCCAACTCGGGCTGGTTTGATAGTGCCAACGGAGTCCCACAATCTGCCATCAAGGACCGGGGCTGGTGAATTTTGTTTCAGAGGGAAAGGCCCGTTGTTTATGTTTGGGGGCCATAGGCCCGAGGTGGCCGGCTGGCTCCTGAAAATCCGCGATACGCAGGATGCCTCCCAGACCAAAGCTGGCACCAGTGCCAACTCGGGCTGGTTTGATAGTGCCAACAGAGTCCCACAATCTGCCATCAAGGACCGGGGCTGGTGACTTTTGTTTCAGAGGGAAAGGCCCGTTGTTTATGTTTGGGGGCCATAGGCCGGAGTGGCCGGCTGGCTCCTGAAAATCCGCGATACGCAGGATGCCTCCCAGACCCAAGCTGGCACCAGTGCCAACTCGGGCTGGTTTGATAGTGCCAACGGAGTCCCACAATCTGCCATCAAGGACCGGGGCTGGTGAGTTTTGTTTCAGAGGGAAAGGCCCGTTGTTTATGTTTGGGGGCCATAGGCCCGGAGTGGCCGGCTGGCTCCTGAAAATCCGCGATACGCAGGATGCCTCCCAGACCCAAGCTGGCACCAGTGCCAACTCGGGCTTGGTTTGATAGTGCCAACGGAGTCCCACAATCTGCCATCAAGGACCGGGGCTGGTGACTTTTGTTTCAGAGGGAAAGGCCCGTTGTTTATGTTTGGGGGCCATAGGCCGGAGTGGCCGGCTGGCTCCTGAAAATCGCGATACGCAGGATGCCTCCCAGACCCAAGCTGGCACCAGTGCCAACTCGGGCTGGTTTGATAGTGCCAACGGAGTCCCACAATCTGCCATCAAGGACCGGGGCTGGTGACTTTTGTTTCAGAGGGAAAGGCCCGTTGTTTATGTTTGGGGGCCATAGCCCGGAGTGGCCGGCTGGCTCCTGAAAATTCCGCGATACGCAGGATGCCTCCCAGACCCAAGCTGGCACCAGTGCCAACTCGGGCTGGTTTGATAGTGCCAACGGAGTCCCACAATCTGCCATCAAGGACCGGGGCTGGTGACTTTTGTTTCAGAGGGAAAGGCCCGTTGTTTTATGTTTGGGGGCCATAGGCCCAGAGTGGCCGGCTGGCTCCTGAAAATCGCGATACGCAGGATGCCTCCCAGACCCAAGCTGGCACCAGTGCCAACTCGGGCTGGTTTGATAGTGCCAACGGAGTCCCACAATCTGCCATCAAGGACCGGGGCTGGTGAGTTTTGTTTCAGAGGGAAAGGCCCGTTGTTTATGTTTGGGGGCCATAGGCCGGGTGGCCCGGCTGGCTCCTGAAAATCCCGCGATACGCAGGATGCCTCCCAGACCCAAGCTGGCACCAGTGCCAACTCGGGCTGGTTTGATAGTGCCAACGGAGTCCCACAATCTGCCATCACGGACCGGGGCTGGTGAGTTTTGTTTCAGAGGGAAGGCCCGTTGTTTATGTTTGGGGGCCATAGGCCCGGAGTGGCCGGCTGGCTCCTGAAAATCCGCGATACGCAGGATGCCTCCCAGACCCAAGCTGGCACCAGTGCCAACTCGGGCTGGTTTGATAGTGCCAACGGAGTCCCACAATCTGCCATCAAGGACCGGGGCTGGTGACTTTTGTTTCAGAGGGAAAGGCCCGTTGTTTATGTTTGGGGGCCATAGGCCCGGAGGGGCCGGCTGGCTCCTGAAAATCCGACGATACGCAGGATGCCTCCCAGACCCAAGCTGGCACCAGTGCCAACTCGGGCTTGTTTGATAGTGCCAACGGAGTCCCACAATCTGCCATCAAGGACCGGGGCTGGTGACTTTTGTTTCAGAGGGAAAGGCCCGTTGTTTATGTTTGGGGGCCATAGGCCCGGAGTGGCCGGCTGGCTCCTGAAAATCCGCGATACGCAGGATGCCTCCCAGACCCAAGCTGGCACCAGTGCCAATTCGGGCTGGTTTGATAGTGCCAACGGAGTCCCACAATCTGCCATCAAGGACCGGGGCTGGTGACTTTTGTTTCAGAGGGAAAGGCCCGTTGTTTATGTTTGGGGGCCATAGGCCCGAGGGGCCGGCTGGCTCCTGAAAATCCGCGATACGCAGGATGCCTCCCAGACCCAAGCTGGCACCAGTGCCAACTCGGGCTGGTTTGATAGTGCCAACGGAGTCCCACAATCTGCCATCAAGGACCGGGGCTGGTGACTTTTGTTTCAGAGGGAAAGGCCCGTTGTTTATGTTTGGGGGCCATAGGCCGGAGTGGCCGGCTGGCTCCTGAAAATCCGCGATACGCAGGATGCCTCCCAGACCCAAGCTGGCACCAGTGCCAACTCGGGCTGGTTTGATAGTGCCAACGGAGTCCCACAATCTGCCATCAAGGACCGGGGCTGGTGACTTTTGTTTCAGAGGGAAAGGCCCGTTGTTTATGTTTGGGGGCCATAGGCCCGGAGTGGCCGGCTGGCTCCTGAAAATCCGCGATACGCAGGATGCGTCCCAGACCCAAGCTGGCACCAGTGCCAACTCGGGCTGGTTTGATAGTGCCAACGAGTCCCACAATCTGCCATCAAGGACCGGGGCTGGTGAGTTTTGTTTCAGAGGGAAGGCCCGTTGTTTATGTTTGGGGGCCATAGGCCCGGAGTGGCCGGGCTGGCTCCTGAAAATCCGCGATACGCAGGATGCCTCCCAGACCCAAGCTGGCACCAGTGCCAACTCGGGCTGGTTTGATAGTGCCAACGGAGTCCCACAATCTGCCATCAAGGACCGGGGCTGGTGAGTTTTGTTTCAGAGGGAAAGGCCCGTTGTTTATGTTTGGGGCCATAGGCCCGAGTGGCCGGCTGGCTCCTGAAAATCCGCGATACGCAGGATGCCTCCCAGACCCAAGCTGGCACCAGTGCCAACTCGGGCTGGTTTGATAGTGCCAACGGAGTCCCACAATCTGCCATCAAGGACCGGGGCTGGTGAGTTTTGTTTCAGAGGGAAAGGCCCGTTGTTTATGTTTGGGGACCATAGGCCCGGAGTGGCCGGCTGGCTCCTGAAAATCCGCGATACGCAGGATGCCTCCCAGACCCAAGCTGGCACCAGTGCCAACTCGGGCTGGTTTGATAGTGCCAACGGAGTCCCACAATCTGCCATCAAGGACCGGGGCTGGTGACTTTTGTTTCAGAGGGAAAGGCCCGTTGTTTATGTTTGGGGGCCATAGGCCCGGAGTGGCCGGCTGGCTCCTGAAAATCCGCGATACGCAGGATGCCTCCCAGACCCAAGCTGGCACCAGTGCCAACTCGGGCTGGTTTGATAGTGCCAACGGAGTCCCACAATCTGCCATCAAGGCCGGGGCTGGTGAGTTTTGTTTCAGAGGGAAAGGCCCGTTGTTTATGTTTGGGGGCCTAGGCCGGAGTGGCCGGCTGGCTCCTGAAAATCCGCGATACGCAGGATGCCTCCCAGACCCAAGCTGGCACCAGTGCCAACTCGGGCTGGTTTGATAGTGCCAACGGAGTCCCACAATCTGCCATCAAGGACCGGGGCTGGTGACTTTTGTTTCAGAGGGAAAGGCCCGTTGTTTATGTTTGGGGGCCATAGGCCGGAGTGGCCGGCTGGCTCCTGAAAATCCACGATACGCAGGATGCCTCCCAGACCCAAGCTGGCACCAGTGCCAACTCGGGCTGGTTTGATAGTGCCAACGGAGTCCCACAATCTGCCATCAAGGACCGGGGCTGGTGACTTTTGTTTCAGAGGGAAAGGCCCGTTGTTTATATTTGGGGGCCATAGGCCGGAGTGGCCGGCTGGCTCCTGAAAATCCAGCGTCACGCCAGGATGCCTCCCAGACCCAAGCTGGCACCAGTGCCAACTCGGGCTGGTTTGATAGTGCCAACGGAGTCCCACAATCTGCCATCAAGGACCGGGGCTGGTGACTTTTGTTTCAGAGGGAAAGGCCCGTTGTTTATGTTTGGGGGCCATAGGCCCGAGTGGCGGCTGGCTCCTGAAAATCCGCGATACATGGGATGCCTCCCAGACCCAAGCTGGCACCAGTGCCAACTCGGGCTGGTTTGATAGTGCCAACAGGAGTCCCACAATCTGCCATCAAGGACCGGGGCTGGTGAGTTTTGTTTCAGAGGGAAAGGCCCGTTGTTTATGTTTGGGGGCCATAGGCCGGAGTGGCGGCTGGCTCCTGAAAATCCGCGTCACGGGATGCCTCCCAGACCCAAGCTGGCACCAGTGCCAACTCGGGCTGGTTTGATAGTGCCAACGGAGTCCCACAATCTGCCATCAAGGACCGGGGCTGGTGAGTTTTGTTTCAGAGGGAAAGGCCCGTTGTTTATGTTTGGGGGCCATAGGCCGGGTGGCGGCTGGCTCCTGAAAATCCGCGATCGCCGCGGGATGCCTCCCAGACCCAAGCTGGCACCAGTGCCAACTTCGGGCTGGTTTGATAGTGCTAACGGAGTCCCACAATCTGCCATCAAGGACCGGGGCTGGTGACTTTTTGTTTCAGAGGGGAAAGGCCCGTTGTTTATGTTTGGGGGCCTGAAGGCCCGGGTGGCCGGCTGGCTCCTGAAAATCCGCGATCGCAGGATGCCTCCCAGACCCAAGCTGGCACCAGTGCCAACTCGGGCTGGTTTGATAGTGCCAACGGAGTCCCACAATCTGCCATCAAGGACGGGGCTGGTGAGTTTTGTTTCAGAGGGAAAGGCCCGTTGTTTATGTTTGGGGGCCATAGGCCGGGTGGCGGCTGGCTCCTGAAAATCCACGTGCGCGAGGATGCCTCCCAGACCCAAGCTGGCACCAGTGCCAACTCGGGCTGGTTTGATAGTGCCAACGAGTCCCACAATCTGCCATCAAGGACCGGGGCTGGTGAGTTTTGTTTCAGAGGGAAAGGCCCGTTGTTTATGTTTGGGGGCCATAGGCCGGAGTGGCGGCTGGCTCCTGAAAATCCAGCGATACGCGGGATGCCTCCCAGACCCAAGCTGGCACCAGTGCCAACTTCGGGCTGGTTTGATAGTGCCAACGGGGTCCCACAATCTGCCATCAAGGACCGGGGCTGGTGAGTTTTTGTTTCAGAGGGAAAGGCCCGTTGTTTATGTTTGGGGGCCATAGGCCGGGTGGCGGCTGGCTCCTGAAAATCAGCGATCATAGGATGCCTCCTGCTGGTCCCACAATCTGCCATCAAGGACGGGGCTGGTGAGTTTTGTTTCAGAGGGAAAGGCCGTTGTTTATGTTTGGGGCCACAGGCCCGGGGTGGCGCGGCTCCTGAAAATGCGATACGCAGGATGCCTCCCAGACCCAAGCTGGCACCAGTGCCAACTCGGGGTGTTTGATAGTGGCGAGAGTCCCACAATCTGCCATCAAGGACCGGGGCTGGTGAGTTTTGTTTCAGAGGGAAAGGCCGTTGTTTATGTTTGAGGGGCCATAGGCCGGCGGTGGCGGGCTGGCTCCTGAAAATCAGCGATACACGAGGATGCCTCCCAGACCCAAGCTGGCACCAGTGCCAACTCGGGCTGGTTTGATAGTGCCAACGGAGTCCCACAATCTGCCATCAGGAGGCCGGGGCTGGTGACTTTTGTTTCAGAGGGGAAGGCCGTTGTTTATGTTTGGGGCCATGTGCCCGGAGTGGCCGGCTGGCTCCTGAAAATCCGCGATGGCAGGATGCCTCCCAGACCCAAGCTGGCACCAGTGCCAACTCGGGCTGGTTTGATAGTGCCAACGGAGTTCCCACAATCTGCCATCAAGGACCGGGGCTGGTGAGTTTTGTTTCAGAGGAAAGGCCCGTTGTTTATGTTTGGGGGCCGTGGCCCGAGTGGCGGCTGGCTCCTGAAAATCCGCGATCACAGGGATGCCTCCCAGACCCAAGCTGGCACCAGTGCCAACTCGGGCTGGTTTGATAGTGCCAGCGGAGTCCCACAATCTGCCATCAAGGACCGGGGCTGGTGACTTTTGTTTCAGAGGGAAAGGCCCGTTGTTTATGTTTGGGGGCCATAGGCCGGAGTGGCGGGCTGGCTCCTGAAAATCCGCGATCACTGCAGGATGCCTCCCAGACCCAAGCTGGCACCAGTGCCAACTCGGGCTGGTTTGATAGTGCCAGCAGAGTCCCACAATCTGCCATCAAGGACCGGGGCTGGTGACTTTTTGTTTCAGAGGGAAAGGCCCGTTGTTTATGTTTGGGGCCATATGCCCGGAGTAGCGGCTGGCTCCTGAAAATCCGCGTCACGCAGGATGCCTCCCAGACCCAAGCTGGCACCAGTGCCAACTTCGGGCTGGTTTGATAGTGCCAACGAGTCCCACAATCTGCCATCAAGGACCGGGGCTGGTGACTTTTGTTTCAGAGGGAAAGGCCCGTTGTTTATGTTTGGGGGCCATAGGCCGGGTGGCGGCTGGCTCCTGAAAATCCAGCGATACGCAGGATGCCTCCCAGACCCAAGCTGGCACCAGTGCCAACTCGGGCTGGTTTGATAGTGCCAACGGAGTCCCACAATCTGCCATCAAGGACGGGGCTGGTGAGTTTTGTTTCAGAGGGAAAGGCCCGTTGTTTATGTTTGGGGCCACAGGCCGGGTGGCCGGCTGGCTCCTGAAAATCCGCGTCGCCCAGGATGCCTCCCCAGACCCAAGCTGGCACCAGTGCCAACTCGGGCTGGTTTGATAAGTGCCAGCGAGGTCCCACAATCTGCCATCAGGACCGGGGCTGGTGAGTTTTTGTTTCAGAGGGAAAGGCCGTTGTTTATGTTTGGGGGCCATAGGCCGGAGTGGCCGGCTGGCTCCTGAAAATCCGCGATACGCAGGATGCCTCCCCGGCCCAAGCTGGCACCAGTGCCAACTTGGGCTGGTTTGATAGTGCCAACGAGGTTCCCACAATCTGCCATCAGGACCGGGGCTGGTGAGTTTTGTTTCAGAGGGGAAAGGCCGTTGTTTATGTTTGGGGGCCTGGGACGGAGGTGACGGCTGGCTCCTGAAAATCGCGATACGCCAGGATGCCTCCCAGACCCAAGCTGGCACCAGTGCCAACTCGGGCTGGTTTGATAGTTCCAGGAGTCCCACAATCTGCCATCAAGACCGGGGCTGGTGAGTTTTGTTTTCAGAGGAAAGGCCCGTTGTTTATGTTTGGGGCCAAGGCCGGGTGGCGCGCTGGCTCCTGAAAATCCGCGATACGCAGGATGCCTCCCAGACCCAAGCTGGCACCAGTGCCAACTTCGGGCTGGTTTGATAGTGCCAACGGGTCCCACAATCTGCCATCAGGACGGGGGCTGGTGAGTTTTTGTTTCAGAGGGAAAGGCCCGTTGTTTATGTTTGGGGGCCTGTGCCGGGGTGGCCGGCTGGCTCCTGAAAATCCGCGATCACGGGATGCCTCCCAGACCCAAGCTGGCACCAGTGCCAACTTCCGGGCTGGTTTGATAGTGCCAACAGAGTCCCACAATCTGCCATCAGGACCGGGGCTGGTGATTTTTGTTTCAGAGGGAAGGCCCGTTGTTTATGTTTGGGGGCCATAGGCGCGGAGTGGCGGCTGGCTCCTGAAAATCCGCGATACGCAGGATGCCTCCCAGACCCAAGCTGGCACCAGTGCCAACTCGGGCTGGTTTGATAGTGCTCAGCAGGTCCCACAATCTGCCATCAGGACCGGGGCTGGTGAGTTTTTGTTTCAGAGGAAAGGCCCCGTTGTTTATGTTTGGGGGCCTGTGCCCGAGTGGCCGGCTCCTGAAATCCGCGATCACAGGATGCCTCCCAGACCAAAGCTGGCACCAGTGCCAACTTCGGGCTGGTTTGATAGTGCCAGCGAGTCCCACAATCTGCCATCAAGGGGCGGGGCTGGCTGAGTTTTGTTTCGGGGAAAGGCCCGTTGTTTATGTTTGGGGGCCATAGCCCGTGGTGACGGCTGGCTCCTGAAAATCACGGCGATCGCAGGATGCCTCCCAGACCCAAGCTGGCACCAGTGCCAACTTCGGGCTGGTTTGATAGTGCCAGCGAGTCCCACAATCTGCCATCAAGGACCGGGGCTGGTGAGTTTTGTTTCAGAGGGAAGGCCCGTTGTTTATGTTTGGGGCCGCAGGCGGGTGGCCGGCTGGCTCCTGAAAATCCAGCGATACGCCGGGATGCCTCCCAGACCCAAGCTGGCACCAGTGCCAACTCGGGCTGGTTTGATAGTGCTCAGCAGTCCCCACAATCTGCCATCAAGGACCGGGGCTGGTGAGTTTTGTTTCAGAGGGGAAAGGCCGTTGTTTATGTTTGGGGCCATAGGCCGGGTGGCCGGCTGGCTCCTGAAAATCCGCGATCACGCGGATGCCTCCCAGACCCAAGCTGGCACCAGTGCCAACTTCGGGCTGGTTTGATAGTGCCAACGGAGTCCCACAATCTGCCATCAAGGACCGGGGCTGGTGACTTTTGTTTCAGAGGGAAAGGCCGTTGTTTATGTTTGGGGGCCTAGGCCCGGGTGGCGGCTGGCTCCTGAAAATCCGCGATCACGCGGATGCCTCCCAGACCCAAGCTGGCACCAGTGCCAACTCGGGCTGGTTTGATAGTGCCAACGGAGTCCCACAATCTGCCATCAAGGACCGGGGCTGGTGAGTTTTGTTTCAGAGGGAAGGCCCGTTGTTTTTGTTTGGGGGCCGTAGGCCGGTGGCGGCTGGCTCCTGAAAATCCGCGATCACGGGATGCCTCCCAGACCCAAGCTGGCACCAGTGCCAACTCGGGCTGGTTTGATAGTGCCAACGGAGTCCCACAATCTGCCATCAAGGACGGGGGCTGGTGAGTTTTGTTTCAGAGGGAAAGGCCGTTGTTTATGTTTGGGGGCCATGGGCCCGGTGGCGGCTGGCTCCTGAAAATCCGCGATCGCAGGATGCCTCCCAGACCCAAGCTGGCACCAGTGCCAGCTTCGGGCTGGTTTGATAGTGCCAACGAGTCCCACAATCTGCCATCAAGGACCGGGGCTGGTGAGTTTTGTTTCAGAGGGAAGGCCGTTGTTTATGTTTGGGGGCCATAGGCCGGGTGGCGGCTGGCTCCTGAAAATCCGCGATCGCGGGATGCCTCCCAGACCCAAGCTGGCACCAGTGCCAACTCGGGCTGGTTTGATAGTGCCAACGAGTCCCACAATCTGCCATCAAGGACCGGGGCTGGTGACTTTTGTTTCAGAGGGAAAGGCCCGTTGTTTATGTTTGGGGGCCATAGGCCCGGGGTGGCGGCTGGCTCCTGAAAATCCAGCGATCGCAGGATGCCTCCCAGACCCAAGCTGGCACCAGTGCCAACTCCGGCTGGTTTGATAGTGCCAACGGGTCCCACAATCTGCCATCAAGGACCGGGGCTGGTGAGTTTTGTTTCAGAGGGGAAAGGCCCGTTGTTTATGTTTGGGGGCCATAGGCCCGGGTGGCCGCTGGCTCCTGAAAATCCGATCGATCACGGGATGCCTCCCAGACCCAAGCTGGCACCAGTGCCAACTCGGGCTGGTTTGATAGTGCCAACGGAGTCCCACAATCTGCCATCAAGGACCGGGGCTGGTGAGTTTTGTTTCAGAGGGAAAGGCCGTTGTTTATGTTTGGGGGCCTGGGCCGGAGTGGCGGCTGGCTCCTGAAAATCCGGCATACGCGGGATGCCTCCCAGACCCAAGCTGGCACCAGTGCCAACTCGGGCTGGTTTGATAGTGCCAACGGAGTCCCACAATCTGCCATCAGGACCGGGGCTGGTGACTTTTGTTTCAGAGGAAAGGCCCGTTGTTTTTGTTTTGGGGGCCATAGGCCGGGTGGCCGGCTGGCTCCTGAAAATCCAGCGATACGCAGGATGCCTCCCAGACCCAAGCTGGCACCAGTGCCAACTTCGGGCTGGTTTGATAGTGCCAACGGAGTCCCACAATCTGCCATCAAGGACCGGGGCTGGTGACTTTTGTTTCAGAGGGAAAGGCCCGTTGTTTATGTTTGGGGGCCATAGGCCGGAGTGGCGACTGGCTCCTGAAAATCCGCGATCGCAGGGATGCCTCCCAGACTCAAGCTGGCACCAGTGCCAACTCGGGCTGGTTTGATAGTGCCAACGGAGTCCCACAATCTGCCATCAAGGACCGGGGCTGGTGACTTTTGTTTCAGAGGGAAAGGCCGTTGTTTATGTTTGGGGGCCATAGGCCCGGAGTGGCGGCTGGCTCCTGAAAATCCAGCGATGCGCATGGGATGCCTCCCAGACCCAAGCTGGCACCAGTGCCAACTCCGGCTGGTTTGATAGTGCCAACGGGTCCCACAATCTGCCATCAAGGACCGGGGCTGGTGACTTTTGTTTCAGAGGGAAAGGCCCGTTGTTTATGTTTGGGGGCCATAGGCCGGGAGGCCGGCTGGCTCCTGAAAATCCAGCGATCACGGGATGCCTCCCAGACCCAAGCTGGCACCAGTGCCAACTCGGGCTGGTTTGATAGTGCCAACGGAGTCCCACAATCTGCCATCAGGACCGGGGCTGGTGAGTTTTGTTTCAGAGGAAAGGCCCGTTGTTTATGTTTGGGGGCCATAGGCCCGGAGTGGCCCGCTGGCTCCTGAAAATCCCGCGATACGCGGGATGCCTCCCAGACCCAAGCTGGCACCAGTGCCAACTCGGGCTGGTTTGATAGTGCCAACGGGGTCCCACAATCTGCCATCAAGGACCGGGGGCTGGTGAGTTTTGTTTCAGAGGGAAAGGCCCGTTGTTTATGTTTGGGGGCCATAGGCCGGAGTGGCGGCTGGCTCCTGAAAATCCGCGTCATGCGCAGGATGCCTCCCAGACCCAAGCTGGCACCAGTGCCAACTCGGGCTGGTTTGATAGTGCCAACGAGTCCCACAATCTACCATCAAGGACGGGGGCTGGTGAGTTTTGTTTCAGAGGGAAAGGCCCGTTGTTTATGTTTGGGGGCCATAGGCCGGAGGTAGCGGCTGGCTCCTGAAAATCCAGCGTCACCGGATGCCTCCCAGACCCAAGCTGGCACCAGTGCCAACTCGGGCTGGTTTGATAGTGCCAGCGGGGTCCCACAATCTGCCATCAAGGACCGGGGCTGGTGACTTTTGTTTCAGAGGGAAAGGCCCGTTGTTTATGTTTGGGGGCCTAGGCCCGGTGGCCCGCTGGCTCTGAAAATCCAGCATACGCAGGATGCCTCCCAGACCCAAGCTGGCACCAGTGCCAACTCGGGCTGGTTTGATAGTGCCAACGGGGTCCCACAATCTGCCATCAAGGACGGGGCTGGTGACTTTTGTTTCAGAGGGAAAGCCCGTTGTTTATGTTTGGGGCCATAGGCCGGGTGGCTGGCTCTGAATCGTGCCCTCCCCCAAGCTGCCCGTGCACCTGTTTGTAGTTCCAACGTCCCACTCTGCTCAAGGACGGGGCTGGTGAGTTTTGTTTCAGAGGAAAGGCCCGTTGTTTATGTTTGGGGCACTAGGCCAGAGGGCGTGCGATAGGCCGTGGCGACTGCTCTGATGCCGCCAGGATGCCTCCCAGACCCAAGCTGGCACCAGTGCCAACTCGGGCTGGTTTGATAGTGCTAACGGAGTCCCACAATCTGCCATCAAGGACCGGGGCTGGTGACTTTTGTTTCAGAGGGAAAGGCCGTTGTTTATGTTTGGGGGCCGTAGGCCGGAGTGGCGGCTGGCTCCTGAAAATCCAGCGATCGCGGGATGCCTCCCAGACCCAAGCTGGCACCAGTGCCAACTCGGGCTGGTTTGATAGTGCCAACGGGTCCCACAATCTGCCATCAAGGACCGGGGCTGGTGACTTTTGTTTCAGAGGGAAAGGCCCGTTGTTTATGTTTGGGGGCCATAGGCCCGGAGTGGCGGCTGGCTCCTGAAAATCCAGCGATCGCAGGATGCCTCCCCAGACCCAAGCTGGCACCAGTGCCAACTTCGGGCTGGTTTGATAGTGCCAACGGAGTCCCACAATCTGCCATCAAGGACCGGGGCTGGTGACTTTTGTTTCAGAGGGAAAGGCCCGTTGTTTATGTTTGGGGCCATAGGCCGGGTGGCGGCTGGCTCCTGAAAATCCGCGATCACAGGATGCCTCCCAGACCCAAGCTGGCACCAGTGCCAACTTCGGGCTGGTTTGATAGTGCCAACGAGTCCCACAATCTGCCATCAAGGACGGGGCTGGTGAGTTTTGTTTCAGAGGGAAAGGCCCGTTGTTTTATGTTTGGGGGCCATAGGCGGGTGGCGGCTGGCTCCTGAAAATCCGATCACGCAGGATGCCTCCCAGACCCAAGCTGGCACCAGTGCCAACTCGGGCTGGTTTGATAGTGCCAACGGAGTCCCACAATCTGCCATCAAGGACCGGGGCTGGTGACTTTTGTTTCAGAGGAAAGGCCCGTTGTTTATGTTTGGGGGCCATAGGCCGGGTGGCGGCTGGCTCCTGAAAATCCGCGATACGGGATGCCTCCCAGACCCAAGCTGGCACCAGTGCCAGCTTCGGGCTGGTTTGATAGTGCCAACGAGTCCCACAATCTGCCATCAAGGACCGGGGCTGGTGACTTTTGTTTCAGAGGGAAAGGCCCGTTGTTTATGTTTGGGGGCCATGTGCCGAGGTGGCGGCTGGCTCCTGAAAATCCAGCGATCACGGGATGCCTCCCAGACCCAAGCTGGCACCAGTGCCAACTCGGGCTGGTTTGATAGTGCCAACGGAGTCCCACAATCTGCCATCAGGGCCGGGGCTGGTGAGTTTTTGTTTCAGAGGGAAAGGCCCGTTGTTTATGTTTGGGGGCCATAGGCCGGGTGGCGGCTGGCTCCTGAAAATCCAGCGATGCGCGGGATGCCTCCCAGACCCAAGCTGGCACCAGTGCCAACTTCGGGCTGGTTTGATAGTGCCAACAGGGAGTCCCACAATCTGCCATCAAGGACCGGGGCTGGTGACTTTTGTTTCAGAGGGGAAAGCCCGTTGTTTATGTTTGGGGGCCATAGGCCCGGGTGGCCGACTGGCTCCTGAAAATCCGCGATACGCAGGATGCCTCCCAGACCCAAGCTGGCACCAGTGCCAGCTTCGGGCTGGTTTGATAGTGCCAACGGAGGTCCCACAATCTGCCATCAAGGACCGGGGCTGGTGACTTTTGTTTCAGAGGGAAAGGCCCGTTGTTTATGTTTGGGGGCCATAGGCCCGAGTGGCGGCTGGCTCCTGAAAATCAGCGATACGCGGATGCCTCCCAGACCCAAGCTGGCACCAGTGCCAACTCGGGCTGGTTTGATAGTGCCAACGGGGTCCCACAATCTGCCATCAGGACCGGGGCTGGTGAGTTTTGTTTCAGAGGGAAAGGCCCGTTGTTTATGTTTGGGGGCATAGGCCGGGTGGCGGCTGGCTCCTGAAAATCCGCGATCGCAGGGATGCCTCCCAGACCCAAGCTGGCACCAGTGCCAACTTCGGGCTGGTTTGATAGTACCAACGAGTCCCCACAATCTGCCATCAAGGACCGGGGCTGGTGAGTTTTGTTTCAGAGGGAAAGGCCCGTTGTTTATGTTTGGGGGCCATAGGCCGGGTGGCCGCTGGCTCCTGAAAATCCAGCGATCACGGGATGCCTCCCAGACCCAAGCTGGCACCAGTGCCAACTTCGGGCTGGTTTGATAGTGCCAACGGAGTCCCACAATCTGCCATCAAGGACCGGGGCTGGTGAGTTTTGTTTCAGAGGGAAAGGCCCGTTGTTTTATGTTTGGGGGCCATAGGCCGGGGTGGCGGCTGGCTCCTGAAAATCCGCGTACGCATGGGATGCCTCCCAGACCCAAGCTGGCACCAGTGCCAACTCGGGCTGGTTTGATAGTGCCAACGGGTCCCACAATCTGCCATCAAGGACCGGGGCTGGTGAGTTTTGTTTCAGAGGGAAAGGCCCGTTGTTTATGTTTGGGGGCCTGTGCCGGGGGCCGGCTGGCTCCTGAAAATCCAGCGATCAGCGGGATGCCTCCCAGACCCAAGCTGGCACCAGTGCCAACTCGGGCTGGTTTGATAGTGCCAACAGGAGTCCCACAATCTGCCATCAAGGACCGGGGCTGGTGACTTTTTGTTTCAGAGGGAAAGGCCCGTTGTTTATGTTTGGGGGCCATGGGCGCGGGTGGCGGCTGGCTCCTGAAAATCCAGCGATCGCGGGATGCCTCCCAGACCCAAGCTGGCACCAGTGCCAACTTCGGGCTGGTTTGATAGTGCCAGCGAGTCCCACAATCTGCCATCAAGGACCGGGGCTGGTGACTTTTGTTTCAGAGGGAAAGGCCCGTTGTTTATGTTTGGGGGCCATAGGCCCGGAGTGGCGGCTGGCTCCTGAAAATCCAGCGATGCATGGGGATGCCTCCCAGACCCAAGCTGGCACCAGTGCCAACTCGGGCTGGTTTGATAGTGCCAACGGGTCCCACAATCTGCCATCAAGGACCGGGGCTGGTGAGTTTTTGTTTCAGAGGGAAAGGCCCGTTGTTTATGTTTGGGGGCCATAGGCCCGGGGGCGCCGGCTGGCTCCTGAAAATCCAGCGATCGCGGGATGCCTCCCAGACCCAAGCTGGCACCAGTGCCAACTCGGGCTGGTTTGATAGTGCCAACGGAGTCCCACAATCTGCCATCAAGGACCGGGGCTGGTGAGTTTTGTTTCAGAGGGGAAAGGCCCGTTGTTTATGTTTGGGGGCCATAGGCGGGGTGGCGGCTGGCTCCTGAAAATCCAGCGATGCGCGGGATGCCTCCCCAGACCCAAGCTGGCACCAGTGCCAACTCGGGCTGGTTTGATAGTGCCAACGGAGTCCCACAATCTGCCATCAGGACCGGGGCTGGTGAGTTTTGTTTCAGAGGAAAGGCCCGTTGTTTATGTTTGGGGGCCATAGGCCGGAGTGGCCGGCTGGCTCCTGAAAATCCAGCGTACGCAGGATGCCTCCCAGACCCAAGCTGGCACCAGTGCCAACTCGGGCTGGTTTGATAGTGCCAACGGAGTCCCACAATCTGCCATCAAGGACCGGGGCTGGTGACTTTTTGTTTCAGAGGGGAAAGGCCCGTTGTTTATGTTTGGGGGCCATAGGCCCGGGTGGCCGGCTGGCTCCTGAAAATCCAGCGATCACGCAGGATGCCTCCCAGACCCAAGCTGGCACCAGTGCCAACTCGGGCTGGTTTGATAGTGCCAACGGGTCCCACAATCTGCCATCAAGGACCGGGGCTGGTGACTTTTGTTTCAGAGGGAAAGGCCCGTTTGTTTATGTTTGGGGGCCATAGGCCGGGTGGCGGCTGGCTCCTGAAAATCCGCGCGATCGCGTGGGATGCCTCCCAGACCCAAGCTGGCACCAGTGCCAACTCGGGCTGGTTTGATAGTGCCAACGAGGTCCCACAATCTGCCATCAAGGACCGGGGCTGGTGGACTTTTGTTTCAGAGGGAAAGGCCCGTTGTTTATGTTTGGGGGCCATAGGCCGGAGTGGCGGCTGGCTCCTGAAAATCCAGCGATCACGGGATGCCTCCCAGACCCAAGCTGGCACCAGTGCCAACTTCGGGCTGGTTTGATAGTGCCAGCGGAGTCCCACAATCTGCCATCAAGGACCGGGGCTGGTGACTTTTTGTTTCAGAGGAAGACCCGGTTGTTTATGTTTGGGGGCGTAGGCCCGGAGGCGGCGGCTGGCTCCTGAAAATCCAGCGATCGCGCAGGATGCCTCCCAGACCCAAGCTGGCACCAGTGCCAACTTCGGGCTGGTTTGATAGTGCCAACGGAGTCCCACAATCTGCCATCAAGGACCGGGGCTGGTGAGTTTTGTTTCAGAGGGGAAAGGCCCGTTGTTTTATGTTTGGGGGCCATAGGCCGGGTGGCGGCTGGCTCCTGAAAATCCGGGTCGCGTGGGATGCCTCCCCCAGACCCAAGCTGGCACCAGTGCCAACTTCGGGCTGGTTTGATAGTGCCAACGAGTCCCACAATCTGCCATCAAGGACCGGGGCTGGTGACTTTTGTTTCAGAGGGAAAGGCCCGTTGTTTTATGTTTGGGGGCCATAGGCCGGGGTGGCGGCTGGCTCCTGAAAATCCGCGATCGCGGGGATGCCTCCCAGACCCAAGCTGGCACCAGTGCCAACTCGGGCTGGTTTGATAGTGCCAACGGAGTCCCACAATCTGCCATCAAGGACCGGGGCTGGTGACTTTTGTTTCAGAGGGAAAGGCCCGTTGTTTATGTTTGGGGGCCATAGGCCGGGTGGCCACTGCTCTTGAAAATCCAGCGATGCGCGGGATGCCTCCCAGACCCAAGCTGGCACCAGTGCCAACTCGGGCTGGTTTGATAGTGCCAACGGAGTCCCACAATCTGCCATCAAGGACGGGGCTGGTGACTTTTTGTTTCAGAGGGAAAGGCCCGTTGTTTATGTTTGGGGGCCATAGGCCCGGTGGCGCCGGCTGGCTCCTGAAAATCCAGCGATCGACGCAGGATGCCTCCCAGACCCAAGCTGGCACCAGTGCCAACTTCGGGCTGGTTTGATAGTGCCAACGGTCCCCACAATCTGCCATCAGGACCGGGGCTGGTGACTTTTGTTTCAGAGGGAAAGGCCCGTTGTTTATGTTTGGGGGCCATAGGCCGGGTGGCGGCTGGCTCCTGAAAATCCAGCGATCACGCAGGATGCCTCCCAGACCCAAGCTGGCACCAGTGCCAACTTCGGGCTGGTTTGATAGTGCCAACGGAGTCCCACAATCTGCCATCAAGGACCGGGGCTGGTGACTTTTGTTTCAGAGGAAAGGCCCCGTTGTTTATGTTTGGGGGCCATAGGCCGGAGTGGCGGCTGGCTCCTGAAAATCCAGCGATCACGGGATGCCTCCCAGACCCAAGCTGGCACCAGTGCCAACTTCGGGCTGGTTTGATAGTGCCAACGGAGTCCCACAATCTGCCATCAAGGACCGGGGCTGGTGACTTTTGTTTCAGAGGGAAAGGCCCGTTGTTTATGTTTGGGGGCCATAGGCGCGGGTGGCGGCTGGCTCCTGAAAATCCGCGATCGCAGGATGCCTCCCAGACCCAAGCTGGCACCAGTGCCAACTTCGGGCTGGTTTGATAGTGCCAAGCAGGTCCCACAATCTGCCATCAAGGACGGGGCTGGTGACTTTTTGTTTCAGAGGGAAAGGCCCGTTGTTTATGTTTGGGGGCCATAGGCCGGGTGGCGGCTGGCTCCTGAAAATCCGCGATCACGGGATGCCTCCCAGACCCAAGCTGGCACCAGTGCCAACTCGGGCTGGTTTGATAGTGCCAACGGAGTCCCACAATCTGCCATCAAGGACCGGGGCTGGTGAGTTTTGTTTCAGAGGGAAAGGCCCGTTGTTTATGTTTGGGGGCCTAGGCCGGGGGTGGCGGCTGGCTCCTGAAAATCCAGCGATCGCGCAGGATGCCTCCCAGACCCAAGCTGGCACCAGTGCCAACTTCGGGCTGGTTTGATAGTGCCAACGGAGTCCCACAATCTGCCATCAAGGACGGGGCTGGTGACTTTTGTTTCAGAGGGAAAGGCCCGTTGTTTATGTTTGGGGGCCATAGGCCGGGTGGCGGCTGGCTCCTGAAAATCCGCGATCACAGGATGCCTCCCAGACCCAAGCTGGCACCAGTGCCAACTTCGGGCTGGTTTGATAGTGCCAACGGAGTCCCACAATCTGCCATCAAGGACCGGGGCTGGTGAGTTTTTGTTTCAGAGGGAAAGGCCCGTTGTTTATGTTTGGGGGCCATAGGCCGGGTGGCGGCTGGCTCCTGAAAATCCGCGATCACGCAGGATGCCTCCCAGACCCAAGCTGGCACCAGTGCCAACTTCGGGCTGGTTTGATAGTGCCAGCGAGGTCCCACAATCTGCCATCAAGGACCGGGGCTGGTGACTTTTTGTTTCAGAGGGAAAGGCCCGTTGTTTATGTTTGGGGGCCATAGGCCGGGTGGCCGGCTGGCTCCTGAAAATCCGCGATCGCAGGGATGCCTCCCAGACCCAAGCTGGCACCAGTGCCAACTCGGGCTGGTTTGATAGTGCCAACGGAGTCCCACAATCTGCCATCAAGGACCGGGGCTGGTGACTTTTGTTTCAGAGGGAAAGGCCCGTTGTTTATGTTTGGGGGCCATGGGCGCGGGTGGCGGCTGGCTCCTGAAAATCCGCGATCGCGGGATGCCTCCCAGACCCAAGCTGGCACCAGTGCCAACTTGGGGCTGGTTTGATAGTGCCAACGGTCCCACAATCTGCCATCAAGGACCGGGGCTGGTGAGTTTTGTTTCAGAGGGAAAGGCCGTTGTTTTTGTTTGGGGGCCATAGGCCGGGTGGCGGCTGGCTCCTGAAAATCCGCGATACGCAGGGATGCCTCCCAGACCCAAGCTGGCACCAGTGCCAACTCGGGCTGGTTTGATAGTGCCAACGGAGTCCCACAATCTGCCATCAAGGACCGGGGCTGGTGACTTTTGTTTCAGAGGGAAGGCCCGTTGTTTTATGTTTGGGGGCCATAGGCCGGTGGCGGCTGGCTCCTGAAAATCCGCGATCACGGGATGCCTCCCAGACCCAAGCTGGCACCAGTGCCAACTCGGGCTGGTTTGATAGTGCCAACGGAGTCCCACAATCTGCCATCAAGGACCGGGGCTGGTGACTTTTGTTTCAGAGGGAAAGGCCCGTTGTTTATGTTTGGGGGCCATAGGCCGGGTGGCGGCTGGCTCCTGAAAATCCAGCGATCACGGGATGCCTCCCAGACCCAAGCTGGCACCAGTGCCAACTCGGGCTGGTTTGATAGTGCCAACGGAGTCCCACAATCTGCCATCAAGGACCGGGGCTGGTGACTTTTGTTTCAGAGGGAAAGGCCCGTTGTTTATGTTTGGGGGCCATAGGCCGGGTGGCGGCTGGCTCCTGAAAATCCAGCGATGCGCAGGATGCCTCCCAGACCCAAGCTGGCACCAGTGCCAACTCGGGCTGGTTTGATAGTGCCAACGGAGTCCCACAATCTGCCATCAAGGACGGGGCTGGTGACTTTTGTTTCAGAGGGAAAGGCCCGTTGTTTATGTTTGGGGGCCATAGGCGCGGTGGCGGCTGGCTCCTGAAAATCCGCGATCGCAGGATGCCTCCCAGACCCAAGCTGGCACCAGTGCCAACTCGGGCTGGTTTGATAGTGCCAACGGGTCCCACAATCTGCCATCAAGGACCGGGGCTGGTGACTTTTTGTTTCAGAGGGAAAGGCCCGTTGTTTATGTTTGGGGGCCATAGGCCGGGTGGCGGCTGGCTCCTGAAAATCCGCGATAACGGGATGCCTCCCAGACCCAAGCTGGCACCAGTGCCAACTCGGGCTGGTTTGATAGTGCCAACGGAGTCCCACAATCTGCCATCAAGGACGGGGCTGGTGAGTTTTGTTTCAGAGGGAAAGGCCCGTTGTTTATGTTTGGGGGCCATAGGCCGGGGTGGCCGGCTGGCTCCTGAAAATCCGCGATCACGCAGGATGCCTCCCAGACCCAAGCTGGCACCAGTGCCAACTCGGGCTGGTTTGATAGTGCCAACGGAGTCCCACAATCTGCCATCAAGGACGGGGGCTGGTGACTTTTTGTTTCAGAGGGAAAGGCCCGTTGTTTATGTTTGGGGGCCATAGGCCGGGTGGCGGCTGGCTCCTGAAAATCCGCGATACGCAGGATGCCTCCCAGACCCAAGCTGGCACCAGTGCCAACTCGGGCTGGTTTGATAGTGCCAACGGGTCCCACAATCTGCCATCAAGGACCGGGGCTGGTGACTTTTGTTTCAGAGGGAAAGGCCCGTTGTTTATGTTTGGGGGCCATAGGCCGGGAGTGGCGGCTGGCTCCTGAAAATCCGCGATCACGGGATGCCTCCCAGACCCAAGCTGGCACCAGTGCCAACTTCGGGCTGGTTTGATAGTGCCAACGAGTCCCACAATCTGCCATCAAGGGCCGGGGCTGGTGACTTTTGTTTCAGAGGGAAAGGCCCGTTGTTTATGTTTGGGGGCCATGTGCCGGGTGGCGGCTGGCTCCTGAAAATCCGCGATACGCGGGATGCCTCCCAGACCCAAGCTGGCACCAGTGCCAACTCGGGCTGGTTTGATAGTGCCAACGGAGTCCCACAATCTGCCATCAAGGACCGGGGCTGGTGACTTTTGTTTCAGAGGGAAAGGCCCGTTGTTTATGTTTGGGGGGCCATAGGCCCGGGTGGCGCGGCTGGCTCCTGAAAATCCGCGATCGCAGGATGCCTCCCAGACCCAAGCTGGCACCAGTGCCAACTCGGGCTGGTTTGATAGTGCCAACGGGTCCCACAATCTGCCATCAAGGACGGGGCTGGTGACTTTTGTTTTCAGAGGGAAAGGCCGTTGTTTATGTTTGGGGGCCATAGGCCGGAGTGGCGGCTGGCTCCTGAAAATCCAGCGATGCAGGATGCCTCCCAGACCCAAGCTGGCACCAGTGCCAACTCGGGCTGGTTTGATAGTGCCAACGGAGTCCCACAATCTGCCATCAAGGACGGGGCTGGTGACTTTTGTTTCAGAGGGAAAGCCCGTTGTTTATGTTTGGGGGCCTGTGGCCGGAGTGGCGGCTGGCTCCTGAAAATCAGCGTCACGCGGGATGCCTCCCAGACCCAAGCTGGCACCAGTGCCAACTCGAGGCTGGTTTGATAGTGCCAACAGGTCCTCATCTATCTGCCATCAAGGACCGGGGCTGGTGACTTTTGTTTCAGAGGGAAAGGCCCGTTGTTTATGTTTGGGGGCCATAGGCCCGAGGTGGCCGGCTGGCTCCTGAAAATCTCGCGATCGCGGATGCCTCCCAGACCCAAGCTGGCACCAGTGCCAATTCGGGCTGGTTTGATAGTGCAACCGGGTCCCACAATCTGTGCCATCAAGGACCGGGGCTGGTGACTTTTTGTTTCAGAGGGAAAGGCCCGTTGTTTATGTTTGGGGGCCATAGGCCGGAGTGGCCCGGCTGGCTCCTGAAAATCCGCGATATGCAGGATGCCTCCCAGACCCAAGCTGGCACCAGTGCCAACTCGAGGCTGGTTTGATAGTGCCAACGAGTCCACAATCTGCCATCAAGGACCGGGGCTGGTGACTTTTGTTTCAAGAGGAAAGGCCCGTTGTTTATGTTTGGGGGCCATGGGCCGGTGGCGGCTGGCTCCTGAAAATCCCGCGATCGCGGGATGCCTCCCAGACCCAAGCTGGCACCAGTGCCAACTCGGGCTGGTTTGATAGTGCCAACGGGGTCCCACAATCTGCCATCAAGGACCCGGGGCTGGTGACTTTTGTTTTCAGAGGGAAAGGCCCGTTGTTTATGTTTGGGGCCCTTGGCCGGGTGGCGGCGCGCTCCTGAAAATCCGCGATGCCGGCGGATGCCTCCCAGACCCAAGCTGGCACCAGTGCCAGCTCGGGCTGGTTTGATAGTGCCAACGAGTCCCACAATCTGCCATCAAGGACCCGGGGCTGGTGACTTTTTGTTTCAGAGGGGAAAGGCCCGTTGTTTTATGTTTGGGGGCCATATGGCCCGGTGGCGCGGCTGGCTCCTGAAAATCCAGCGTCATGGGATGCCTCCCAGACCCAAGCTGGCACCAGTGCCAACTCGGGCTGGTTTGATAGTGCCAACGGAGTCCCACAATCTGCCATCAAGGACCCGGGGCTGGTGACTTTTTGTTTCAGAGGGAAAGGCCCGTTGTTTTATGTTTGGGGGCCATAGGCCGGGTGTGCGGCTGGCTCCTGAAAATCGCGTCGCGAGGATGCCTCCCAGACCCAAGCTGGCACCAGTGCCAACGGTTGCAGTGTTTTGTAGTGCCAACGGAGTCCCACAATCTGCCATCAAGGACGGCGGGGCTGGTGACTTTTGTTTCAGAGGGAAAGGCCCGTTGTTTATGTTTGGGGCCATAGGCCCGAAGGGGCGGCTGGCTCCTGAAAATCAGCGATCACGCGGGATGCCTCCCAGACCCAAGCTGGCACCAGTGCCAAGCTCGGGCTGGTTTGATAGTATGCCAGCGAGGTCCCACAATCTGCCATCAAGGACGGGGCTGGTGACTTTTGTTTCAGAGGGAAAGGCCCGTTGTTTATGTTTGGGGGCCATAGGCCGGAGTGCCGGCTGGCTCCTGAAAATCCGGCGAGCAGGATGCCTCCCAGACCCAAGCTGGCACCAGTGCCAACTCGGGCTGGTTTGATAGTGCCAACGGAGTCCCACAATCTGCCATCAAGGACCGGGGCTGGTGACTTTTTGTTTCAGAGGGAAAAGGCCCGTTGTTTATGTTTGGGGGGCTATAGGCCGGGTGGCGGCTGGCTCCTGAAAATCCGCCGATCACAGGAGGATGCCTCCCAGACCCAAGCTGGCACCAGTGCCAACTCGGGCTGGTTTGCTAGTGCTAATGGAGTCCCACAATCTGCCATCAGGACCGGGGCTGGTGACTTTTGTTTCAGAGGGAAAGGCCCGTTGTTTATGTTTGGGGGCCATAGGCCGGAGGCGCCGGCTGGCTCCTGAAAATCCGCGTCACATGCGGGATGCCTCCCAGACCCAAGCTGGCACCAGGGCTGCCAACTCGGGCTGTGTTTTGGTGTAGTGCCAACAGGGATCCCCACAATCTGCCATCAAGGACCGGGGCTGGTGGTGACTTTTGTTTCAGAGGGAAAGGCCGTTGTTTATGTTTGGGGGCCTGTGCGGAGGTGGCCCGGCTGGCTCCTGAAAATCCGCGATACGCGGGATGCCTCCCCAGACCCAAGCTGGCACCAGTGCCAACTCGGGCTGGTTTGATAGTGCCAACGGGTCCCACAATCTGCCATCAAGGACCGGGGCTGGTGAGTTTTGTTTCAGAGGGAAAGGCCCGTTGTTTATGTTTGGGGGCCTAGGCCGGAGTGGCGGCTGGCTCCTGAAAATCGCGATCGCAGGGATGCCTCCCAGACCCAAGCTGGCACCAGTGCCAACTCGGGCTGGTTTGATAGTGCCAATGGAGTCCCACAATCTGCCATCAAGGACCGGGGCTGGTGACTTTTGTTTTCAGAGGGAAAGGCCCGTTGTTTATGTTTGGGGGCCATAGGCCCGGAGTGGCGGCTGGCTCCTGAAAATCCGCGATCACGCGGGATGCCTCCCAGACCCAAGCTGGCACCAGTGCCAACTCGGGCTGGTTTGATAGTGCCAGCAGGTCCCACAATCTGCCATCAGGACCCGGGGCTGGTGAGTTTTGTTTCAGAGGGAAAAGCCCCGTTGTTTATGTTTGGGGGCCATAGGCCGGTGGCCGGCTGGCTCCTGAAAATCGCGATCACCAGGATGCCTCCCCAGGCCCAAGCTGGCACCAGTGCCAACTTCGGGCTGGTTTGATAGTGCCAACGAGTCCCACAATCTGCCATCAAGGACCGGGGCTGGTGACTTTTGTTTCAGAGGGAAAGGCCCGTTGTTTATGTTTGGGGGCCATAGGCCGGTGGCGCGGCTGGCTCCTGAAAATCGCGTCGCGCGGGATGCCTCCCAGACCCAAGCTGGCACCAGTGCCAGCTCGGGCTGGTTTGATAGTGCCAACAGAGTCCCACAATCTGCCATCAAGGACCGGGGCTGGTGAGTTTTTGTTTCAGAGGGGAAAAGGCCGTTGTTTATGTTTGGGGGCCATAGGCCCGGGGTAGCGGCTGGCTCCGAAAATCCGCGTCACAGCGGGATGCCTCCCCAGACCCAAGCGTGGCACCAGTGCCAGCTCGGGCTGGTTTGATAGTGCCAGGCGGTCCCACAATCTGCCATCAAGGACGGGGGCTGGTGACTTTTTGTTTCAGAGGGAAAAGGCCCGTTGTTTATGTTTGGGGCCCGGGCCCGGGTAGCGCGGCTGGCTCCTGAAAATCCGCGATACGCAGGATGCCTCCCAGACCCAAGCTGGCACCAGTGCCAACTCGGGCTGGTTTGATAGTGCCAACGGAGTCCCACAATCTGCCATCAAGGACGGGGCTGGTGACTTTTGTTTCAGAGGGAAAGGCCCGTTTGTTTATGTTTGGGGGCCATAGGCCGGGAGTGGCGGCTGGCTCCTGAAAATCGCGATGCGCAGGATGCCTCCCAGACCCAAGCTGGCACCAGTGCCAACTCGGGCTGGTTTGATAGTGCCAACGGAGTTCCACAATCTGCCATCAAGGACCGGGGCTGGTGACTTTTGTTTCAGAGGGAAAGGCCGTTGTTTATGTTTGGGGGCCTGTGGCCGGCGGGTGGCGGCTGGCTCCTGAAAATCAGCGATCACGCAGGGATGCCTCCCGGCCCAAGCTGGCACCAGTGCCAACTCGGGCTGGTTTGGTAGTGCCAACGAGGTCCCACAATCTGCCATCAAGGGCCGGGGCTGGTGACTTTTTGTTTCAGAGGAAAGGCCCGTTGTTTATGTTTGGGGGCTGTGCCCCGGAGTGGCCGGCTGGCTCCTGAAAATCCGCGCATGCCAGGATGCCTCCCAGACCCAAGCTGGCACCAGTGCCAACTCGGGCTGGTTTGATAGTGCCAACAGGAGTCCCACAATCTGCCATCAAGGACCGGGGCTGGTGACTTTTTGTTTCAGAGGGAAGGGCCCGTTGTTTATGTTTGGGGGCCATAGGCCGGGTAACGGCTGGCTCCTGAAAATCCGCGATACGGCGGGTGCCTCCCAGACCCAAGCTGGCACCAGTGCGCTCGGGCTGGTTTGATAGTGCCAACAGAGTCCCACAATCTGCCATCAAGGACCGGGGCTGGTGACTTTTGTTTCAGAGGGGAGGCCCGTTGTTTTATGTTTGGGGGCCTGGGCCCGAGGTGGCCGGCTGGCTCCTGAAAATCGCGATCGCGCAGGATGCCTCCCAGACCCAAGCTGGCCCCCTGCCAACTTCGGGCTGGTTTGATAGTGCCAACGGAGTCCCACAATCTGCCATCAAGGACCGGGGCTGGTGACTTTTGTTTCAGAGGAAAAGGCCCGTTGTTTATGTTTGGGGGCCATAGGCCGGAGTGGCCGGCTGGCTCCTGAAAATCCGCGATCGCACGGGATGCCTCCCAGACCCAAGCTGGCACCAGTGCCAACTCGGGCTGGTTTGATAGTGCCAAGCGAGTCCCACAATCTGCCATCAAGGACCGGGGCTGGTGACTTTTTGTTTCAGAGGGAAAGGCCCGTTGTTTATGTTTGGGGGCCATAGGCCCGGAGTGGCGGCTGGCTCCTGAAAATCCGCGATACGCAGGATGCCTCCCAGACCCAAGCTGGCACCAGTGCCAACTCGGGCTGGTTTGATAGTGCCAACGGAGTCCCACAATCTGCCATCAAGGACCGGGGCTGGTGACTTTTGTTTTCAGAGGGAAAGGCCCGTTGTTTATGTTTGGGGGCCATAGGCCGGAGTGGCCGGCTGGCTCCTGAAAATCCAGCGATCGCAGGATGCCTCCCAGACCCAAGCTGGCACCAGTGCCAACTTCGGGCTGGTTTGATAGTGCCAACGGAGTCCCACAATCTGCCATCAAGGACCGGGGCTGGTGACTTTTTGTTTCAGAGGAAAGGCCCGTTGTTTATGTTTGGGGGCCATGTGGCCGGAGTGGCGGCTGGCTCCTGAAAATCCAGCGATCCGCAGGATGCCTCCCAGACCCAAGCTGGCACCAGTGCCAACTCGGGCTGGTTTGATAGTGCCAACGGGAGTCCCACAATCTGCCATCAAGGACCGGGGCTGGTGACTTTTGTTTCAGAGGGAAAGGCCCGTTGTTTATGTTTGGGGGCCATAGGCCGGAGTGGCGGCTGGCTCCTGAAAATCCGCGATACGCAGGATGCCTCCCAGACCCAAGCTGGCACCAGTGCCAACTCGGGCTGGTTTGATAGTGCCAACGAGTCCCACAATCTGCCATCAAGGACCGGGGCTGGTGACTTTTGTTTCAGAGGGAAAGGCCCGTTGTTTATGTTTGGGGGCCATAGGCCCGGAGTGGCGGCTGGCTCCTGAAAATCCAGCGTCACAGGATGCCTCCCAGACCCAAGCTGGCACCAGTGCCAACTCGGGCTGGTTTGATAGTGCCAACGGAGTCCCACAATCTGCCATCAAGGACCGGGGCTGGTGAGTTTTGTTTCAGAGGGAAAGGCCCGTTGTTTATGTTTGGGGGCCATAGGCCGGAGTGGCCGGCTGGCTCCTGAAAATCCGCGATCGCCAGGATGCCTCCCAGACCCAAGCTGGCACCAGTGCCAACTCGGGCTGGTTTGATAGTGCCAACGGAGTCCCACAATCTGCCATCAAGGACCGGGGCTGGTGACTTTTTGTTTCAGAGGGAAAGGCCCGTTGTTTATGTTTGGGGGCCATAGGCCCGGAGTGGCCGGCTGGCTCCTGAAAATCCAGCGATACGCGGGATGCCTCCCAGACCCAAGCTGGCACCAGTGCCAACTCGGGCTGGTTTGATAGTGCCAACGGAGTCCCACAATCTGCCATCAAGGACCGGGGCTGGTGACTTTTGTTTCAGAGGGAAAGGCCCGTTGTTTATGTTTGGGGGGCCATAGGCCGGAGTGGCCGGCTGGCTCCTGAAAATCCGCGATACGCAGGATGCCTCCCAGACCCAAGCTGGCACCAGTGCCAACTCGGGCTGGTTTGATAGTGCCAACGAGGTTCCCACAATCTGCCATCAAGGACCGGGGCTGGTGACTTTTGTTTCAGAGGGAAAGGCCCGTTGTTTATGTTTGGGGGCCATAGGCCCGGGTGGCCGGCTGGCTCCTGAAAATCCAGCGATCACGAGGATGCCTCCCAGACCCAAGCTGGCACCAGTGCCAACTCGGGCTGGTTTGATAGTGCCAACGGAGTCCCACAATCTGCCATCAAGGACCGGGGCTGGTGACTTTTGTTTCAGAGGGAAAGGCCCGTTGTTTATGTTTGGGGGCCATAGGCCGGGTGGCGGCTGGCTCCTGAAAATCCGCGATCACGCAGGATGCCTCCCAGACCCAAGCTGGCACCAGTGCCAACTTCGGGCTGGTTTGATAGTGCCAACGGAGTCCCACAATCTGCCATCAAGGACCGGGGCTGGTGACTTTTGTTTCAGAGGGAAAGGCCCGTTGTTTATGTTTGGGGGCCATAGGCCGGGTGGCGGCTGGCTCCTGAAAATCCAGCGATCACGCGGATGCCTCCCAGACCCAAGCTGGCACCAGTGCCAACTCGGGCTGGTTTGATAGTGCCAACGGAGTCCCACAATCTGCCATCAAGGACCGGGGCTGGTGACTTTTTGTTTCAGAGGGAAAGGCCCGTTGTTTATGTTTGGGGGCCATAGGCCGGGTGGCCGGCTGGCTCCTGAAAATCCAGCGATACGCAGGATGCCTCCCAGACCCAAGCTGGCACCAGTGCCAACTCGGGCTGGTTTGATAGTGCCAACGGAGTCCCACAATCTGCCATCAAGGACCGGGGCTGGTGACTTTTTGTTTCAGAGGGAAAGGCCCGTTGTTTATGTTTGGGGGGCCATAGGCCGGGGTGGCCGCTGGCTCCTGAAAATCCAGCGATACGCAGGATGCCTCCCAGACCCAAGCTGGCACCAGTGCCAACTCGGGCTGGTTTGATAGTGCCAACGGAGTCCCACAATCTGCCATCAAGGACCGGGGCTGGTGACTTTTGTTTCAGAGGGAAAGGCCCGTTGTTTATGTTTGGGGCCCTAGGCCGGAGTGGCCGGCTGGCTCCTGAAAATCCGCGATCGCGCGGATGCCTCCCAGACCCAAGCTGGCACCAGTGCCAACTCGGGCTGGTTTGATAGTGCCAACGGAGTCCCACAATCTGCCATCAAGGACCGGGGCTGGTGACTTTTTGTTTCAGAGGGAAAGGCCCGTTGTTTATGTTTGGGGGCCATAGGCCGGAGTGGCGGCTGGCTCCTGAAAATCCGCGATACGCAGGATGCCTCCCAGACCCAAGCTGGCACCAGTGCCAACTCGGGCTGGTTTGATAGTGCCAACGGAGTCCCACAATCTGCCATCAAGGACCGGGGCTGGTGAGTTTTGTTTCAGAGGAAAGGCCCGTTGTTTATGTTTGGGGGCCATAGGCCCGGAGTGGCGGCTGGCTCCTGAAAATCCGCGATACGCAGGATGCCTCCCAGACCCAAGCTGGCACCAGTGCCAACTCGGGCTGGTTTGATAGTGCCAACGGAGTCCCACAATCTGCCATCAAGGACCGGGGCTGGTGACTTTTGTTTCAGAGGGAAAGGCCCGTTGTTTATGTTTGGGGGCCATAGGCCCGGGTGGCCGGCTGGCTCCTGAAAATCCGCGATCGCAGGATGCCTCCCAGACCCAAGCTGGCACCAGTGCCAACTCGGGCTGGTTTGATAGTGCCAACGAGGTCCCACAATCTGCCATCAAGGACCGGGGCTGGTGACTTTTTGTTTCAGAGGGAAAGGCCCGTTGTTTATGTTTGGGGGCCATAGGCCCGGGTGGCCGGCTGGCTCCTGAAAATCCGCGATACGCAGGATGCCTCCCAGACCCAAGCTGGCACCAGTGCCAACTCGGGCTGGTTTGATAGTGCCAACGGAGTCCCACAATCTGCCATCAAGGACCGGGGCTGGTGACTTTTGTTTCAGAGGGAAAGGCCCGTTGTTTATGTTTGGGGGCCATAGGCCGGGTGGCCGGCTGGCTCCTGAAAATCCGCGATCACGGGATGCCTCCCAGACCCAAGCTGGCACCAGTGCCAACTCGGGCTGGTTTGATAGTGCCAACGGAGTCCCACAATCTGCCATCAAGGACCGGGGCTGGTGACTTTTGTTTCAGAGGGAAAGGCCCGTTGTTTATGTTTGGGGGCCATAGGCCGGGAGTGGCCGGCTGGCTCCTGAAAATCCGCGATACGCAGGATGCCTCCCAGACCCAAGCTGGCACCAGTGCCAACTCGGGCTGGTTTGATAGTGCCAACGGAGTCCCACAATCTGCCATCAAGGACCGGGGCTGGTGAGTTTTGTTTCAGAGGGAAAGGCCCGTTGTTTATGTTTGGGGGCCATAGGCCGGAGTGGCCGGCTGGCTCCTGAAAATCCGCGATACGCGGATGCCTCCCAGACCCAAGCTGGCACCAGTGCCAACTTCGGGCTGGTTTGATAGTGCCAACGGAGTCCCACAATCTGCCATCAAGGACGGGGGCTGGTGACTTTTGTTTCAGAGGAAAGGCCCGTTGTTTATGTTTGGGGGCCATAGGCCCGGGTGGCCCGGCTGGCTCCTGAAAATCCGCGATACGCGGGATGCCTCCCAGACCCAAGCTGGCACCAGTGCCAACTCGGGCTGGTTTGATAGTGCCAACGGAGTCCCACAATCTGCCATCAAGGACCGGGGCTGGTGACTTTTGTTTCAGAGGGAAAGGCCCGTTGTTTATGTTTGGGGCCATAGGCCCGGAGTGGCCGGCTGGCTCCTGAAAATCCAGCGATACGCAGGATGCCTCCCAGACCCAAGCTGGCACCAGTGCCAACTCGGGCTGGTTTGATAGTGCCAACGGAGTCCCACAATCTGCCATCAAGGACCGGGGCTGGTGAGTTTTGTTTCAGAGGGAAAGGCCCGTTGTTTATGTTTGGGGGCCATAGGCCGGGGTGGCGGCTGGCTCCTGAAAATCCTGCGATACGCGAGGATGCCTCCCAGACCCAAGCTGGCACCAGTGCCAACTTTGGGGCTGGTTTGATAGTGCCAACGGAGTCCCACAATCTGCCATCAAGGACCGGGGCTGGTGACTTTTGTTTCAGAGGGAAAGGCCCGTTGTTTATGTTTGGGGGCCATAGGCCGGGTGGCGGCTGGCTCCTGAAAATCCAGTGATACGCACGGGATGCCTCCCAGACCCAAGCTGGCACCAGTGCCAACTCGGGCTGGTTTGATAGTGCCAACGGAGTCCCACAATCTGCCATCAAGGACCGGGGCTGGTGACTTTTGTTTCAGAGGGAAAGGCCCGTTGTTTATGTTTGGGGGCCATAGGCCCGGAGTGGCCCGGCTGGCTCCTGAAAATCCGCGATACGCAGGATGCCTCCCAGACCCAAGCTGGCACCAGTGCCAACTCGGGCTGGTTTGATAGTGCCAACGGAGTCCCACAATCTGCCATCAAGGACCGGGGCTGGTGAGTTTTGTTTCAGAGGAAAGGCCCGTTGTTTATGTTTGGGGGCCATGGGCCGGAGTGGCGGCTGGCTCCTGAAAAATCCAGCGATACGCGGGATGCCTCCCAGACCAAAGCTGGCACCAGTGCCAGCTCGGGCTGGTTTGATAGTGCCAACGGAGTCCCACAATCTGCCATCAAGGACGGGGCTGGTGACTTTTTGTTTCAGAGGGAAAGGCCCGTTGTTTATGTTTGGGGGCCATAGGCCCGGAGTGGCCCGGCTGGCTCCTGAAAATCCAGCGATCACGCAGGATGCCTCCCAGACCCAAGCTGGCACCAGTGCCAACTCGGGCTGGTTTGATAGTGCCAGCGGAGTCCCACAATCTGCCATCAAGGACCGGGGCTGGTGACTTTTGTTTCAGAGGGAAAGGCCCGTTGTTTATGTTTGGGGGCCATAGGCCCGGGTGGCGGCTGGCTCCTGAAAATCCAGCGATACGCAGGATGCCTCCC
This sequence comes from Camarhynchus parvulus, assembly GCF_901933205.1. Lineage (NCBI taxonomy): Eukaryota > Metazoa > Chordata > Aves > Passeriformes > Thraupidae > Camarhynchus > Camarhynchus parvulus. Next base: position 69,925 of record NW_022148699.1, on the reverse strand, counting down.
AGACCCAAGCTGGCACCAGTGCCAACTTCGGGCTGGTTTGATAGTGCCAACGGAGTCCCACAATCTGCCATCAAGGACCGGGGCTGGTGACTTTTGTTTCAGAGGGGAAAGGCCCGTTGTTTATGTTTGGGGGCCATAGGCCGGAGTGGCCGGCTGGCTCCTGAAAATCCAGCGATGCGTGGGATGCCTCCCAGACCCAAGCTGGCACCAGTGCCAACTCGGGCTGGTTTGATAGTGCCAACGGGTCCCACAATCTGCCATCAAGGACCGGGGCTGGTGACTTTTTGTTTCAGAGGGGAAAGGCCCGTTGTTTATGTTTGGGGGCCATAGGCCGGAGTGGCGGCTGGCTCCTGAAAATCCAGTGATCACTCAGGATGCCTCCCAGACCCAAGCTGGCACCAGTGCCAACTCGGGCTGGTTTGATAGTGCCAACGGAGTCCCACAATCTGCCATCAAGGACCGGGGCTGGTGACTTTTGTTTCAGAGGGAAAGGCCCGTTGTTTATGTTTGGGGGCCATAGGCCGGAGTGGCGGCTGGCTCCTGAAAATCCGCGATACGCAGGATGCCTCCCAGACCCAAGCTAGCACCAGTGCCAGCTCGGGCTGGTTTGATAGTGCCAACGGAGTCCCACAATCTGCCATCAAGGACCGGGGCTGGTGAGTTTTTGTTTCAGAGGGGAAAGGCCCGTTGTTTATGTTTGGGGGCCATAGGCCGGGTGGCCCGCTGGCTCCTGAAAATCCAGCGATCACGCGGGATGCCTCCCAGACCCAAGCTGGCACCAGTGCCAACTCGGGCTGGTTTGATAGTGCCAACAGAGTCCCACAATCTGCCATCAAGGACCGGGGCTGGTGACTTTTGTTTCAGAGGGAAAGGCCCGTTGTTTATGTTTGGGGGCCATAGGCCGGGGGGTGGCCGGCTGGCTCCTGAAAATCCAGCGATCACGCAGGATGCCTCCCAGACCCAAGCTGGCACCAGTGCCAACTCGGGCTGGTTTTGATAGTGCCAACGGAGTCCCACAATCTGCCATCAAGGACCGGGGCTGGTGAGTTTTGTTTCAGAGGGGAAAGGCCCGTTGTTTATGTTTGGGGGCCATAGGCCGGGAGTGGCCCGGCTGGCTCCTGAAAATCCAGCGATCGCGCCGGGATGCCTCCCAGACCCAAGCTGGCACCAGTGCCAACTCGGGCTGGTTTGATAGTGCCAACGGAGTCCCACAATCTGCCATCAAGGACTGGGGCTGGTGAGTTTTGTTTCAGAGGGAAAGGCCCGTTGTTTTATGTTTGGGGGCCATAGGCCCGGAGTGGCCCGGCTGGCTCCTGAAAATCCAGCGTGCACGAGGATGCCTCCCAGACTCAAGCTGGCACCAGTGCCAACTCAGGCTGGTTTGATAGTGCCAACGGAGTCCCACAATCTGCCATCAAGGACCGGGGCTGGTGAGTTTTGTTTCAGAGGAAAGGCCCGTTGTTTATGTTTGGGGGCCATAGGCCGGAGTGGCCGGCTGGCTCCTGAAAATCTTGATCGCGCGGGATGCCTCCCAGACCCAAGCTGGCACCAGTGCCAACTCAGGCTGGTTTGATAGTGCCAACGGAGTCCCACAATCTGCCATCAAGGACCGGGGCTGGTGACTTTTGTTTCAGAGGGAAAGGCCCGTTGTTTATGTTTGGGGGCCATAGGCCCGAGGTGGCGGCTGGCTCCTGAAAATCCCGTGATCACGCAGGATGCCTCCCAGACCCAAGCTGGCACCAGTGCCAACTCGGGCTGGTTTGATAGTGCCAACGGAGTCCCACAATCTGCCATCAAGGACCGGGGCTGGTGAGTTTTGTTTCAGAGGGAAAGGCCCGTTGTTTATGTTTGGGGGCCATAGGCGGGAGTGGCGGCTGGCTCCTGAAAATCCAGCGTACACGGGATGCCTCCCAGACCCAAGCTGGCACCAGTGCCAGCTCGGGCTGGTTTGATAGTGCCAACGGAGTCCCACAATCTGCCATCAAGGACCGGGGCTGGTGAGTTTTGTTTCAGAGGGAAAGGCCCGTTGTTTATGTTTGGGGCCTAGGCCGGGAGTGACGGCTGGCTCCTGAAAATCCAGCGTTACATGAGGATACCTTCCAGACCCAAGCTGGCACCAGTGCCAACTCGGGCTGGTTTGATAGTGCCAACGGAGTCCCACAATCTGCCATCAAGGACCGGGGCTGGTGAGTTTTGTTTCAGAGGGAAAGGCCCGTTGTTTATGTTTGGGGCCATAGGCCGGAGTGTCTGACTGGCTCCTGAAAATCAGCGTCAGCGGGATGCCTCCCAGACCCAAGCTGGCACCAGTGCCAACTCGGGCTGGTTTGATAGTGCCAACGGAGTCCCACAATCTGCCATCAAGGACCGGGGCTGGTGAGTTTTGTTTCAGAGGGAAAGGCCCGTTGTTTATGTTTGGGGGCCATAGGCCGGGGTGGCCGGCTGGCTCCTGAAAATCCAGCGATCATGCAGGATGCCTCCCAGACCCAAGCTGGCACCAGTGCCAACTCGGGCTGGTTTGATAGTGCCAACGGGAGTCCCACAATCTGCCATCAAGGACCGGGGCTGGTGACTTTTGTTTCAGAGGGAAGGCCCGTTGTTTATGTTTGGGGGCCATAGGCCGGAGTGGCCGACTGGCTCCTGAAAATCCGCGTACGCGGGATGCCTCCCAGACCCAAGCTGGCACCAGTGCCAACTCGGGCTGGTTTGATAGTGCCAATGGTGTTCCACAATCTGCCATCAAGGACCGGGGTTGGTGACGTTTTGTTTCAGAGGGAAAGGCCGTTGTTTATGTTTGGGGGCCATAGGCCCGGAGTGGCCGACTGGCTCCCTGAAAATCCGCGATACATCGGGATGCCTCCCAGACCCAAGCTGGCACCAGTGCCAACTCGGGCTGGTTTGATAGTGCCAACGGAGTCCCACAATCTGCCATCAAGGACCGGGGCTGGTGAGTTTTGTTTCAGAGGGGAAAGGCCCGTTGTTTATGTTTGGGGGCCATAGGCCGGGGTGGCCGGCTGGCTCCTGAAAATCCAGTGATCGCAGGATGCCTCCCAGACCCAAGCTGGCACCAGTGCCAACTCGGGCTGGTTTGATAGTGCCAATGGAGTCCCACAATCTGCCATCAAGGACCGGGGCTGGTGACTTTTGTTTCAGAGGGAAAGGCCCGTTGTTTATGTTTTGGGGGCCATGGGCCCGGGTGGCGGCTGGCTCCTGAAAATCCGCGATCACTGGGATGCCTCCCAGACCCAAGCTGGCACCAGTGCCAACTCGGGCTGGTTTGATAGTGCCAGCGAGTCCCACAATCTGCCATCAAGGACCGGGGCTGGTGACTTTTGTTTCAGAGGGAAAGGCCCGTTGTTTATGTTTGGGGGCCATAGGCCGGGGTGACCGGCTGGCTCCTGAAAATCCGCGATCATGCAGGATGCCTCCCAGACCCAAGCTGGCACCAGTGCCCAGCTCAGGCTGGTTTTGATAGTGCCAATGGGGTCCCACAATCTGCCATCAAGGACCGGGGCTGGTGAGTTTTTGTTTCAGAGGGAAAGGCCCGTTGTTTATGTTTGGGGGCCAGAGGCCCGGGTGGCCGGTTGGCTCCTGAAAATCCGCGATACGCAGGATGCCTCCCAGACCCAAGCTGGCACCCGTGCCAACTCGGGCTGGTTTGATAGTGCCAACGGGTCCCACAATCTGCCATCAAGGACCGGGGTTGGTGAGTTTTGTTTCAGAGGGAAAGGCCCGTTGTTTATGTTTGGGGGCCATAGGCCCGGAGTACCCGGCTGGCTCCTGAAAATCCGCGATACGCAGGATGCCTCCCAGACCCAAGCTGGCACCAGTGCCAACTCGGGCTGGTTTGATAGTGCCAACGGAGTCCCACAATCTGCCATCAAGGATTGGGGCTGGTGAGTTTTGTTTCAGAGGGAAAGGCCCGTTGTTTATGTTTGGGGGCCATAGGCCACGGTGGCCGGCTGGCTCCTGAAAATCAGCGATCACATGGGATGCCTCCCAGACCCAAGCTGGCACCAGTGCCAACTCGGGCTGGTTTGATAGTGCCAACGGAGTCCCACAATCTGCCATCAAGGACCGGGGCTGGTGAGCTTTTTGTTTCAGAGGGAAGGGCCCGTTGTTTATGTTTTTGGGGCCATAGGCCGGAGTGGCCGGCTGGCTCCTGAAAATCCGCGTGCACGGGATGCCTCCCAGACCCAAGCTGGCACCAGTGCCAACTCGGGCTGGTTTGATAGTGCCAACGGAGTCCCACAATCTGCCATCAAGGACCGGGGCTGGTGAGTTTTGTTTCAGAGGGAAAGGCCCGTTGTTTATGTTTGGGGGCCATAGGCCCGGGTGGCGGCTGGCTCCTGAAAATCGCGATACGCACGGATGCCTCCCAGACTCAAGCTGGCACCAGTGCCAACTCCGGGCTGGTTTGATAGTGCCAATGGAGTCCCACAATCTGCCATCAAGGACCGGGGCTGGTGAGTTTTTGTTTCAGAGGGGAAAGGCCCGTTGTTTTATGTTTGGGGGCCATAGGCCCGAGTGGCCGACTGGCTCCTGAAAATCCAGCGATACGCAGGGATGCCTCCCAGACCCAAGCTGGCACCAGTGCCAACTCGGGCTGGTTTGATAGTGCCAACGGAGTCCCACAATCTGCCATCAAGGACCGGGGCTGGTGACTTTTGTTTTCAGAGGAAAGGCCCGTTGTTTTTGTTTGGGGCCATAGGCCCGGTGGCGGCTGGCTCCTGAAAATCCAGCGATCACGCAGGGATGCCTCCCAGACCCAAGCTGGCACCCGTGCCAACTCGGGCTGGTTTGATAGTGCCAACGGAGTCCCACAATCTGCCATCAAGGACCGGGGCTGGTGAGTTTTGTTTCAGAGGGAAAGGCCCGTTGTTTATGTTTGGGGGCCGTAGGCCGGAGTGGCCGGCTGGCTCCTGAAAATCCAGCGTCACGCGGGATGCCTCCCAGACCCAAGCTGGCACCAGTGCCAACTCGGGCTGGTTTGATAGTGCCAACGGAGTCCCACAATCTGCCATCAAGGACCGGGGCTGGTGAGTTTTGTTTCAGAGGGAAAGGCCCGTTGTTTATGTTTGGGGCCATGGCCCGGGTGGCCGGCTGGCTCCTGAAAATCCGCGATACGCAGGATGCCTCCCAGACCCAAGCTGGCACCAGTGCCAACTCGGGCTGGTTTGTTAGTGCCAGCGGAGTCCCACAATCTGCCATCAAGGACCGGGGCTGGTGACTTTTGTTTCAGAGGAAAGGCCCGTTGTTTATGTTTGGGGCCTAGGCGCGGTGGCGACGACTGGCTCCTGAAAATCCGCGTCGCAGGATGCCTCCCAGACCCAAGCTGGCACCAGTGCCAACTCGGGCTGGTTTGATAGTACCAACGGGTCCACAATCTGCCATCAAGGACCGGGGCTGGTGACTTTTGTTTCAGAGGGAAAGGCCCGTTGTTTATGTTTGGGGGCCATAGGCGCGGGTGGCGGCTGGCTCCTGAAAATCCGCGATCACACAGGATGCCTCCCAGACCCAAGCTGGCACCAGTGCCAACTCGGGTGGTTTGATAGTGCCAACGGAGTCCCACAATCTGCCATCAAGGACGGGGCTGGTGAGTTTTGTTTCAGAGGGAAGGCCCGTTGTTTATGTTTGGGGGCCATAGGCCGGGTGGCCGGCTGGCTCCTGAAAATCCAGCGATCGCGGGATGCCTCCCAGACCCAAGCTGGCACCAGTGCCAACTCGGGCTGGTTTGATAGTGCCAGCAGAGTCCCACAATCTGCCATCAAGGACCGGGGCTGGTGACTTTTGTTTCAGAGGAAAGGCCCGTTGTTTATGTTTGGGGGCATAGACGGAGTGGCCGGCTGGCTCTGAAAATCCAGCGTCGCGGGATGCCTCCCAGACCCAAGCTGGCACCAGTGCCAGCTCGGGTTGGTTTGATAGTGCCAGCGGAGTCCCACAATCTGCCATCAAGGACCGGGGCTGGTGAGTTTTGTTTCAGAGGGAAAGGCCCGTTGTTTTATGTTTGGGGGCCTAGGCCCGGGTGGCGGCTGGCTCCTGAAAATCCGCGATCGCAGGATACCTCCCAGACCCAAGCTGGCACCAGTGCCAACTCGGGTTGGTTTGATAGTGCCAGCGGAGTCCCACAATCTGCCATCAAGGACGGGGGCTGGTGAGTTTTTGTTTCAGAGGGAAAGGGCCCGTTGTTTATGTTTGGGGGCCAGAGGCCGGGGGTGGCGGCTGGCTCCTGAAAATCCAGCGATGCGCAGGATGCCTCCCCAGACCCAAGCTGGCACCAGTGCCAGCTCGGGGCTGGTTTGATAGATGCCAGCGGGGGCCCACAATCTGCCATCAAGGACCGGGGCTGGTGACTTTTGTTTCAGAGGGAAAGGCCCGTTGTTTATGTTTGAGGGGCCATAGCGCCGGGGTGGCCGGCTGGCTCCTGAAAATCCAGTGATATGCTTGGATGCCTCCCAGACCCAAGCTGGCACCAGTGCCAACTCGGGCTGGTTTGATAGTGCCAGCGAGTCCCACAATCTGCCACCGAGGACCGGGGCTGGTGCTTTTGTTTCAGAGGGAAAGGCCGTGTTTTATGTTTGAGGGGCCATGGGCCCGGGTGGCAGGCTGGCTCCTGAAAATCCACGATCCTTGGATGCCTCCCAGACCCAAGCTGGCACCAGTGCAACTCGGGCTGGTTTGGTAGTGCACGATCCCACAATCTGCCATCAAGGACCGGGGTGGTGACTTTTTGTTTCAGAGGAAAGCCCGTTGTTTATGTTTGGGGGCCATAGGCCCGGAGTGGCACTGCTCCTGAAATCCACGATCTAGGGTGCCTCCCAGACCCAAGCTGCACCAGTGCAACTGGGCTGGTTTGTAGTGCCAGCGGAGTCCCACAATCTGCCATCAAGGACCGGGGTGGTGAGTTTTGTTTCAGAGGGAGAGGCCCGTTGTTTATGTTTGGGGCATAGGCAGTGGCCGTGGCTCCAAAAATCCACATCACGCAGGGTGCCTCCCAGACCCAAGCTGGCACCAGTGCCAGCTCGGGCTGGTTTGATAGTGCCAACGGTGTCCACAATCTGCCATCAAGGACCGGGGCTGGTGAGTTTTGTTTCAGAGGGGAAAGGCCCGTTGTTTATGTTTGGGGGCCAGTGCCCGGTGGCGGCTGGCTCCTGAAAATCCACGATGCGCGGGATGCCTCCCAGACCCAAGCTGGCACCAGTGCCAACTCGGGCTGGTTTGATAGTGCCAGCGAGGTCCCACAATCTGCATCAAGGACCGGGGTGGTGAGTTTTGTTTCAGGGGAAGGCCCGTTGTTTGTGTTTGGGGCCATGGGCCCGGTGGCGATGCTCCTGAAAATCCACGATGCGGTGCCTCCCAGACCCAAGCTGGCACCAGTGCCAACTCGGGCTGGTTTGATATGTGCCAAGGAGTCTCACAATCTCCATCAAGGACCGGGGCTGGTGAGTTTTGTTTCAGAGGGAAAGGCCCGTTGTTTATGTTTGGGGGCCGGGGCCCGGTGGCACTGGCTCCTGAGGATCCGATCGCGGGATGCCTCCCAGACCCAAGCTGGCACCAGTGCCAACTTCGGGCTGGTTTGATAGTGCCAACGGACTCCCACAATCTGCCATCAGGACCGGGGCTGGTGGGTTTTGGTTTCAGAGGGGAAAGGCCCGTTGTTTATGTTTGCGGCCTGTGGCCGGGGGGCGGCTAGCTCCTGAAAATCTAGCATTATGTTAGGATGCCTCCCAGACCCAAGCTGGCGCCAGTGCCACCTCGGGCTGGTTTGATAGTGCCAGCGGGTCCCTCAATCTGACCAAGGACGGGGGCTGGTGATTTTGTTTCAAGAGGGAGGGCCCGTTGTTTTATGTTTGGGGCCCATGGGCCCGGGTGGCGCTCTCCTGAGAATCCTCGATGAGTAGGATGCCTCCCAGACCCAAGCTGGCACCAGTGCCACTTTCGGTGGTTTGATAGTGCAGCGGGGTCCACAATTTGCATCAGGACCGGGGTGGTGAGTTTTGTTTCAGAGGAAAGCCCGTTGTTTATGTTTGGGGACCATAGGCCGAGTGGCGCTGGCTCCTGAAAATCTAGATACGCATGCCTCAGACCCAAGCTGGCACCAGTGCCAACTCGGGCTGGTTTGATAGTGCCAACGAGTTCCCACAATCTACCATCAGGGACCGGGGCTGTGAGGTTTATTTCAGAGGAAAGGCCGTTGTTTGTATGATCTGGGGGCCATAGCCCGGGTCTGATGCTCTAATCCACCGTACGCAGTGCCTCCAGACCCAAGCTGGCACCAGTGCCAACTTCGGGCTGGTTGGATAGTGTACAGAGTCCCACAATCTGCCATCAAGGACCGGGGTGTGAGTTTTGTTTAGAGGAAAGCCCTTGTTTATGTTTGCGGGCCATAGGCTCGACTGCCAGGCCCTATCGAATGCCTCCCAAGCTCCGTGAACCTATGAGACCATACAATCGTCAGGACCGGGTAGTGAGTTTTTTCTAGGGAAAGGCCTTGTTATTTATGTTTGGGGGCCATGTGCTGGAAGCACTAAAACAGTCTGCTCCCCACAGCGCCGGCCTGTTTGTGGTTTAGGGATCCATCTCCTCGAGGTGTGGTTTTTGTTTCTAGGGAGGCCCGTTGTTTATGTTTGGGGCCTGAGGCCGGGAGTGCTCTGCCCTAAAATCAGATCGAATGCCTCCCACCCAAGCTCACCAGTGCTCCTCCTGGTTTTTATACAGTTCCACTAATCACATCAAGGACGGGGATGGTGGTTTTTTGTTTTCGGGGAAAGGCCCGTTGATTATGTTAGGAGCCATATGACAGGTGGCACTGTCAATCCTCTGACTACTCCCACCCGAGCTGGTGCTTCTAGTGGGTGTTTGGGGCGCTGGGGCACGGTCGTGGGTGAGGCTGATAAACCGGTGCAGCTCGGTATGTAGTGCCACGTTCACTCTTCGTGGGGCTTGTGTTTTGGCCCTTATTGTTTGGTACCGAGCCAGGTGCCCCCCACTCCCTAATCAATACATGATGCCTCCAGACCTGCCAGTGCAGTGTTTATAGGCCATTACGTCCCTCAATCTGCCATCATGTGGTGGGTTTTTTTGTGAGGGAAAGATTGTTATGTTTGGGGGCTAGCCGGGACCGGTGCTTTTAATCCGCGATCATGCCGGATGCCTCCCAGATTCAAGCTGCACAGTACCCTTTCAGGGCTAGGTTTGACAGGAGTACCAAGCGGGGGTCTCCCCAATAATCTGCCATCAAGGACTGGGGCTGAAGGTAGAGTTTTTGTTTGTGAAAGGGAAGGCGGCGTTGTTTTGCATGTTTTACAGGGGGCCTGTGCCCACGGTGGCAGCTGAAACCGCCGAAAATCCGCTGATCACTTCAGGATGCACCTCCCAGACCCAAGCTTCAAGCTTGGTGCCAACTCAGTTAGTTTGATGGTGCCAGCTGAGTCCCACAATGTGCCATCAAGGACGGGGCTGGTGAGTTTTGTTTCAGAGGGTAAAGCTTGGTTGTGTATGTTTGGGGGCCTGTGCCCAGTGGCCCTACACCGAAAATCCACGCGTCCGCAGGATGCCTCCCAGACCCAAGCTGGCACCAGTGCCAACTTCGGGCTGGTTTGATGGTTGCCAGCGGATCCCACAATCTGCCATCAAGGGCGGGGGCTGGTGAGGTTGGTTTCAGAGGAAAAGGCCCTCTTGTTTACTGTTTGCGGGGGCCAGGGGCCCGGGTGTCAGGCTGGCTCCTGAAAATCCAGTGATCGTATGGGATGCCTCCCAGACCCAAGCTGGCACAGGTGCCAACTTCGGGCTGGTGTGATAGCTGCTACGGAATTCCACAATCTGCCATCAAGGACCGGGCTGGTGAGTTTTGTTTCAGAGGGAAAGGCCCGTTGTTTTATGTTTGGGGCCCTGGGCGCCGGAGTGGCTGGCTGGCTCCTGAAAATCAGCGATCGCGTTCCGATGCCTCCCAGACTCTAGCTGGCACCAGTGCCAACTTTCGGCTGGGGTTTGTTCGTTGCTAGCGGAGTCCCACAATCTGCCATCAGGCCGGGGCTGGTGAGTTTTGTTTTCAGAGGGAAAGGCCCGTTGTTTTGCTGTTTGGGGGCCACAGGCGGGGGTGGCCGGCTGGCTCCTGAAAATCAGTACGATACGCAGGATGCCTCCCCAGTCCCAAGCAGGCACCAGTGCCAACTCGGGCTGGTTTGATAGTGCCAACGGGGTCCCACAATCTGCCACCAAGGACCGGGGCTGGTGACTATTGTTTCAGAGGGAGAAGGCCCGTTGTTTATGTTGGGGGGGCCAGGGCCCCCGAGATGGCGGGGCTGGCTCTGAAAATCCATACGTTATGCGGGATGCCTCCCAGACTCAAGCTGGCACCAGTGCCAGCTCGGGCTGGTTTGATGAGGTGCCAGCGGAGTCCCTCAATCTGCCATCACGGACGGGGGCTGGTGAGGTTTTTGTTTCAGAGGGAAAGGCCCGTTGTTTGTGGGGGTACGAGGGGCCAAGCCCCCTGGGGGTTACTGGCTAGGCTCCTGAAAATCCGCGATATGCGTGGATGCCTCCCAGACCCAAGCTGGTATCAGTGCCAACTCGGGCTGGTTTGATAGTGCCATATGGAGTCCCACAATCTGCTATCAGGGACCGGGGCTGGTGAGTTTTGTTTCAGAGGGAAAGGCCCATTGTTTATGTTTTGGGGCCATAGGCCCGGGGTGGCCGGCTGGCTCCTGAAAATCCAGCGATGCGCAGGATGCCTCCCAGACCCAAGCTGGCACCAGGTGCCAACCGGGCCTGGTTTGATAGTGTAAGCGAGGTCCCACAATCTCGGGGGGGGGAGGAGGGGTTTGGGAGGTGAGAGGGTAAAGCGGGTAGGGGCTCCCGGAGCCGAAGCTGGCACAGGGGCAGCTGGGCTGGGTTTGTTTATTGGTCACGGCCTGCCATCAAGGACTGGGGCTGGTGAGGTTTTGTTTCAGAGGGAAAGGCCCGTTGTTTATGTTTGGGGGCCATAGGCCCAGGTGGCAAGCGGCTGGCTCCTGAAAATCAGCGATGCAGGGATGCCTCCCCAGACCAAGCTGGCACCAGTGCCCACCGGGCTGGTTTGATAGTGCAGCGAGGTCCCACAATCTGCCATCAAGGAGTGGGTGGTGATTTTTTTTAGAGGGGAGGCGGTTGTTTATGTTTGGGGGCCATATGCCCGGAGTGGCCCGCTGGCTCCTGAAAATCCAGCGATACGCAGGGATGCCTCCCAGACCCAAGCTGGCACCAGTGCCAGCTCGGGCTGGTTTGGTATGTGCTATATGGGTCCCACAATCTGCCATCAGGACCCGGGTGGTGAGTTTTGTTTCAGAGGGAAAGGCCCGTTGTTTATGTTTGGGGCCATAGGCCCAGGAGTGGCCGGATGGCTCCTGAAAATCATCAGCGATGACATGGGATACCTCCCAGACCCAAGCTGGCACCAGTGCCAACTCGGGCTGGTTTGATAGTGTCAACGGAGTCCCACAATCTGCCATCAAGGACCGGGGCTGGTGAGTTGTGTTTCAGAGGGAAAGGCCCGTTGTTTATGTTTGGGGCCATAGGCCCGGAGTGGAGCTGGCTCTTGAGAATCCAGCGATCACGCGGGATGCCTCCCAGACTCAAGCTGGCACCGGTGCCAACTCGGGCTGGTTTGATAGTGCCAGCGGATCCCACAATCTGCCATCACGGACGGGGCTGGTGAGTTTTGTTTCAGAGGGAAAGGCCCGTTGTTTTATGTTTGGGGCCCTAGGCGGGAGTGGCCGACTGGCTCCTGAAAATCCAGCGATACGCCGGATGCCTCCCAGACCCAAGCTGGCACCAGTGCCAACTCGGGCTGGTTTGATAGTGCCAACGGAGTCCCACAATCTGCCATCAAGGACGGGGCTGGTGAGTTTTGTTTCAGAGGGAAAGGCCCGTTGTTTATGTTTGGGGCCATAGGCGCGGAGTGGCCGGCTGGCTCCTGAAAATCCACGATACACGGGATGCCTCCCAGACCCAAGCTGGCACCAGTGCCAGCTCAGGCTGGTTTGATAGTGCCAGCGGGTCCCACAATCTGCCATCAAGGACCGGGGCTGGTGACTTTTGTTTCAGAGGGAAAGGCCCGTTGTTTATGTTTGGGGGCCATAGGCCGGAGTGGCCGACTGGCTCCTGAAAATCCGCGATACGCAGGATGCCTCCCAGACCCAAGCTGGCACCAGTGCCAACTCGGGCTGGTTTGATAGTGCCAACGGGAGTCCCACAATCTGCCATCAAGGACCGGGGCTGGTGAGTTTTGTTTCAGAGGGAAAGGCCCGTTGTTTATGTTTGGGGGCCTATGCCCGGAGTGGCCGGCTGGCTCCTGAAAATCCGCGATACGCAGGATGCCTCCCAGACCCAAGCTGGCACCAGTGCCAACTCGGGCTGGTTTGATAGTGCCAACGGAGTCCCACAATCTGCCATCAAGGACCGGGGGCTGGTGACTTTTGTTTTCAGAGGGAAAGGCCCGTTGTTTATGTTTGGGGCCATAGGCCCGGAGTGGCCGGCTGGCTCCTGAAAATCCCGCGTCACATGGATGCCTCCCAGACCTAAGCTGGCACCAGTGCCAACTCGGGCTGGTTTGATAGTGCCAACGGAGTCCCACAATCTGCCATCAAGGACCGGGGCTGGTGAGTTTTGTTTCAGAGGGAAAGGCCCTTGTTGTTTATGTTTGGGGGCCATAGGCCGGTGGCGGCTGGCTCCTGAAAATCCAGCGTCGCGGGATGCCTCCCAGACCCAAGCTGGCACCAGTGCCAACTTCGGGCTGGTTTGATAGTGCCAGCGGAGTCCCACAATCTGCCATCAAGGACCGGGGCTGGTGAGTTTTGTTTTCAGAGGGAAAGGCCCGTTGTTTATGTTTGGGGGCCATAGGCCCGGAGTGGCCGCTGGCTCCTGAAAATCAGCGATCGCGCAGGATGCCTCCCAGACCCAAGCTGGCACCAGTGCCAACTTCGGGCTGGTTTGATAGTGCTAGCGGAGTCCCACAATCTGCCATCAAGGACCGGGCTGGTGACTTTTTGTTTCAGAGGGGAAAGGCCCGTTGTTTATGTTTGGGGGCCATAGGCCGGAGGTGCCCGCTGGCTCCTGAAAATCCACGATACGCAGGATGCCTCCCAGACCCAAGCTGGCACCAGTGCCAACTTCGGGCTGGTTTGATAGTGCCAACGGAGTCCCACAATCTGCCATCAAGGACCGGGGCTGGTGACTTTTGTTTCAGAGGAAAGGCCCGTTGTTTATGTTTGGGGGCCATAGGCCCGGAGTGGCTGGCTGGCTCCTGAAAATCCAGCGATCGCATGGATGCCTCCCAGACCCAAGCTGGCACCAGTGCCAACTCGGGCTGGTTTGATGAGTACTAACGGAGTTCCACAATCTGCCATCAAGGACGGGGGCTGGTGAGTTTTTGTTTCAGAGGGAAAGGCCCGTTGTTTTATGTTTGGGGGCCATAGGCCCGGAGTGGCCGGCTGGCTCCTGAAAATCCAGCGATCAACGGGATGCCTCCCAGACCCAAGCTGGCACCAGTGCCAACTTCGGGCTGGTTTGATAGTGCCAGCGGAGTCCCACAATCTGCCATCAAGGACCGGGGCTGGTGAGTTTTGTTTCAGAGGGAAAGGCCGTTGTTTATGTTTGGGGGCCATAGGCCCGGAGTGGCCGGCTGGCTCCTGAAAATCCGGCGATCGCGGGATGCCTCCCAGACCCAAGCTGGCACCAGTGCCAACTCGGGCTGGTTTGATAGTGCCAGCGGAGTCCCACAATCTGCCATCAAGGACCGGGGCTGGTGACTTTTGTTTCAGAGGGAAAGGCCCGTTGTTTATGTTTGGGGCCATAGGCCCGGAGTGGCCGGCTGGCTCCTGAAAATCCAGTGATATGCAGGATGCCTCCCAGACCCAAGCTGGCACCAGTGCCAACTCGGGCTGGTTTGATAGTGCCAACGGAGTCCCACAATCTGCCATCAAGGACCGGGGCTGGTGAGTTTTGTTTCAGAGGGAAAGGCCCGTTGTTTATGTTTGGGGGCCATAGGCCCGGAGTGGCCGGCTGGCTCCTGAAAATCCAGCGATACGCGGGATGCCTCCCAGACCCAAGCTGGCACCAGTGCCAACTCGGGCTGGTTTGATAGTGCCAACGGAGTCCCACAATCTGCCATCAAGGACCGGGGCTGGTGAGTTTTGTTTCAGAGGGAAAGGCCCGTTGTTTATGTTTGGGGGCCATAGGCCGGAGTGGCGCGGCTGGCTCCTGAAAATCCAGCGATCGCGGGATGCCTCCCAGACCCAAGCTGGCACCAGTGCCAACTCGGGCTGGTTTGATAGTGCCAACGGAGTCCCACAATCTGCCATCAAGGACCGGGGCTGGTGACTTTTGTTTCAGAGGGAAAGGCCCGTTGTTTATGTTTGGGGGCCATAGGCCCGGAGTGGCGGCTGGCTCCTGAAAATCCGCGTCACGCAGGATGCCTCCCAGACCCAAGCTGGCACCAGTGCCAACTCGGGCTGGTTTGATAGTGCCAACGGAGTCCCACAATCTGCCATCAAGGACCGGGGCTGGTGACTTTTGTTTCAGAGGGAAGGCCCGTTGTTTTATGTTTGGGGGCACAGGCCCGGAGGTGGCGGCTGGCTCCTGAAAATCCAGCGATCACGCAGGATGCCTCCCAGACCCAAGCTGGCACCAGTGCCAACTCGGGCTGGTTTGATAGTGCCAACGGAGTCCCACAATCTGCCATCAAGGACCGGGGCTGGTGACTTTTGTTTCAGAGGGAAAGGCCCGTTGTTTATGTTTGGGGGCCATAGGCCGGAGTGGCGGCTGGCTCCTGAAAATCCGCGATCGCGGGATGCCTCCCAGACCCAAGCTGGCACCAGTGCCAACTTCGGGCTGGTTTGATAGTGCCAACGAGTCCCACAATCTGCCATCAAGGACGGGGGCTGGTGAGTTTTTGTTTCAGAGGGAAAGGCCCGTTGTTTTATGTTTGGGGGCCATGGCCGGGTGGCGGCTGGCTCCTGAAAATCCGCATACGCAGGATGCCTCCCAGACCCAAGCTGGCACCAGTGCCAACTCGGGCTGGTTTGATAGTGCCAACGGAGTCCCACAATCTGCCATCAAGGACCGGGGCTGGTGAGTTTTTGTTTCAGAGGGAAAGGCCCGTTGTTTATGTTTGGGGGCCATAGGCCCGGAGTGGCGGCTGGCTCCTGAAAATCCGCGTCACGGGATGCCTCCCAGACCCAAGCTGGCACCAGTGCCAACTTCGGGCTGGTTTTGATAGTGCCAACGGAGTCCCACAATCTGCCATCAAGGACGGGGGCTGGTGAGTTTTTGTTTCAGAGGAAAGGCCCCGTTGTTTATGTTTTGGGGGCCATAGGCCGGAGTGGCCCGGCTGGCTCCTGAAAATCCGCGATGCACGAGGATGCCTCCCAGACCCAAGCTGGCACCAGTGCCAACTTCGGGCTGGTTTGATAGTGCCAACGGAGTCCCACAATCTGCCATCAGGACCGGGGCTGGTGACTTTTTGTTTCAGAGGGAAAGGCCCGTTGTTTATGTTTGGGGGCCATAGGCCGGAGTGGCCGGCTGGCTCCTGAAAATCCCGATGCACGGGATGCCTCCCAGACCCAAGCTGGCACCAGTGCCAACTCGGGCTGGTTTGATAGTGCCAACGGAGTCCCACAATCTGCCATCAAGGACGGGGCTGGTGACTTTTGTTTCAGAGGGAAAGGCCCGTTGTTTATGTTTGGGGGCCATAGGCCCGGAGTGGCGGCTGGCTCCTGAAAATCCGCGTACGCAGGATGCCTCCCAGACCCAAGCTGGCACCAGTGCCAACTCGGGCTGGTTTGATAGTGCCAACGGAGTCCCACAATCTGCCATCAAGGACCGGGGCTGGTGACTTTTGTTTCAGAGGGAAAGGCCCGTTGTTTTATGTTTGGGGGCCATAGGCCGAGTGGCGGCTGGCTCCTGAAAATCCCGCGATACGCAGGATGCCTCCCAGACCCAAGCTGGCACCAGTGCCAACTTCGGGCTGGTTTGATAGTGCCAACGGGGTCCCACAATCTGCCATCAAGGACCGGGGCTGGTGAGTTTTGTTTCAGAGGGAAGGCCCGTTGTTTATGTTTGGGGGCCATAGGCCGGGAGTAGCGGCTGGCTCCTGAAAATCCGCGATACGCAGGATGCCTCCCAGACCCAAGCTGGCACCAGTGCCAACTCGGGCTGGTTTGATAGTGCCAGCGGAGTCCCACAATCTGCCATCAAGGACCGGGGCTGGTGACTTTTGTTTCAGAGGGAAAGGCCCGTTGTTTATGTTTGGGGGCCATAGGCCGGAGTGGCGGCTGGCTCCTGAAAATCAGCGATACACGGGATGCCTCCCAGACCCAAGCTGGCACCAGTGCCAACTTCGGGCTGGTTTGATAGTGCCAACGGAGTCCCACAATCTGCCATCAAGGACCGGGGCTGGTGACTTTTGTTTTCAGAGGGGAAAGGCCCGTTGTTTATGTTTGGGGGCCATAGGCCGGAGTGGCGGCTGGCTCCTGAAAATCCGCGATATAGGGAGATGCCTCCCAGACCCAAGCTGGCACCAGTGCCAACTCGGGCTGGTTTGATAGTGCCAGCAGGAGTCCCACAATCTGCCATCAAGGACCGGGGCTGGTGACTTTTGTTTCAGAGGGAAAGGCCCGTTGTTTATGTTTGGGGGCCATAGGCCGGGGTGGCCGGCTGGCTCCTGAAAATCCGGATACGCACGGATGCCTCCCAGACCCAAGCTGGCACCAGTGCCAACTCGGGCTGGTTTGATAGTGCCAGCGAGTCCCACAATCTGCCATCAAGGACCGGGGCTGGTGACTTTTGTTTCAGAGGGAAAGGCCCGTTGTTTATGTTTGGGGGCCATAGGCCGGTGGCGGCTGGCTCCTGAAAATCCAGCGATCACGCGGGATGCCTCCCAGACCCAAGCTGGCACCAGTGCCAACTCGGGCTGGTTTGATAGTGCCGAGCGAGTCCCACAATCTGCCATCAAGGACCGGGGCTGGTGACTTTTTGTTTCAGAGGGAAAGGCCCGTTGTTTATGTTTGGGGGCCGTAGGCCGGGGGGCGGCTGGCTCCTGAAAATCCGCGTTTGAGGATGCCTCCCAGACCCAAGCTGGCACCAGTGCCAACTCGGGCTGGTTTGATAGTGCCAACGGAGTCCCACAATCTGCCATCAAGGACCGGGGCTGGTGACTTTTGTTTCAGAGGGAAAGGCCCGTTGTTTATGTTTGGGGGCCATAGGCCCGGAGTGGCGGCTGGCTCCTGAAAATCCAGCGATCGCGGGATGCCTCCCAGACCCAAGCTGGCACCAGTGCCAACTCGGGCTGGTTTGATAGTGCCAACGGAGTCCCACAATCTGCCATCAAGGACCGGGGCTGGTGACTTTTGTTTCAGAGGGAAAGGCCCGTTGTTTATGTTTGGGGGCCATAGGCCCGGGTGCCCGGCTGGCTCCTGAAAATCCAGCGATCACGGGATGCCTCCCAGACCCAAGCTGGCACCAGTGCCAACTCGGGCTGGTTTGATAGTGCCAACGGAGTCCCACAATCTGCCATCAAGGACCGGGGCTGGTGACTTTTTGTTTCAGAGGGAAAGGCCCGTTGTTTATGTTTGGGGGCCATAGGCCGGGTGGCGGCTGGCTCCTGAAAATCCGCGATACGCGGGATGCCTCCCAGACCCAAGCTGGCACCAGTGCCAACTTCGGGCTGGTTTGATAGTGCCAACGGAGTCCCACAATCTGCCATCAAGGACCGGGGCTGGTGACTTTTGTTTCAGAGGGAAAGGCCCGTTGTTTATGTTTGGGGGCCATAGGCCGCGGTGGCGGCTGGCTCCTGAAAATCCAGCGATCACGCGGGATGCCTCCCAGACCCAAGCTGGCACCAGTGCCAACTCGGGCTGGTTTGATAGTGCCAACGGAGTCCCACAATCTGCCATCAAGGACCGGGGCTGGTGACTTTTTGTTTCAGAGGGAAAGCCCGTTGTTTATGTTTGGGGGCCATAGGCCGGGTGGCGGCTGGCTCCTGAAAATCCAGCGATCACGGGATGCCTCCCAGACCCAAGCTGGCACCAGTGCCAACTCGGGCTGGTTTGATAGTGCCAGCGGGTCCCACAATCTGCCATCAAGGACCGGGGCTGGTGAGTTTTGTTTCAGAGGGAAAGGCCCGTTGTTTTATGTTTGGGGGCCATAGGCCGGAGTGGCCGGCTGGCTCCTGAAAATCCAGCGATCACGGGGATGCCTCCCAGACCCAAGCTGGCACCAGTGCCAACTCGGGCTGGTTTGATAGTGCCAACGGAGTCCCACAATCTGCCATCAAGGACCGGGGCTGGTGACTTTTGTTTCAGAGGGAAAGGCCCGTTGTTTATGTTTGGGGGCCTAGGCCGGGGTGGCGGCTGGCTCCTGAAAATCCGCGATACGCAGGGATGCCTCCCAGACCCAAGCTGGCACCAGTGCCAACTCGGGCTGGTTTGATAGTGCCAACGGAGTCCCACAATCTGCCATCAAGGACCGGGGCTGGTGACTTTTGTTTCAGAGGGAAAAGGCCCGTTGTTTATGTTTGGGGGCCATAGGCCGGAGTGGCCGGCTGGCTCCTGAAAATCCGCGATCACAGGATGCCTCCCAGACCCAAGCTGGCACCAGTGCCAACTCGGGCTGGTTTGATAGTGCCAACGGAGTCCCACAATCTGCCATCAAGGACCGGGGCTGGTGACTTTTTGTTTCAGAGGGAAAGGCCCGTTGTTTATGTTTGGGGGCCATAGGCCGGAGTGGCGGCTGGCTCCTGAAAATCCGCGATCGCAGGATGCCTCCCAGACCCAAGCTGGCACCAGTGCCAACTCGGGCTGGTTTGATAGTGCCAACGGAGTCCCACAATCTGCCATCAAGGACCGGGGCTGGTGACTTTTGTTTCAGAGGGAAAGGCCCGTTGTTTATGTTTGGGGGCCATAGGCCCGGGTGGCCGGCTGGCTCCTGAAAATCCGCGATACGCAGGATGCCTCCCAGACCCAAGCTGGCACCAGTGCCAACTCGGGCTGGTTTGATAGTGCCAACGGAGTCCCACAATCTGCCATCAAGGACCGGGGCTGGTGACTTTTGTTTCAGAGGGAAAGGCCCGTTGTTTATGTTTGGGGGCCATAGGCCCGGGTGGCGGCTGGCTCCTGAAAATCCGCGATCACAGGATGCCTCCCAGACCCAAGCTGGCACCAGTGCCAACTCGGGCTGGTTTGATAGTGCCAACGGAGTCCCACAATCTGCCATCAAGGACCGGGGCTGGTGACTTTTTGTTTCAGAGGGAAAGGCCCGTTGTTTATGTTTGGGGGCCATAGGCCCGGAGTGGCGGCTGGCTCCTGAAAATCCGCGATACGCGGGATGCCTCCCAGACCCAAGCTGGCACCAGTGCCAACTCGGGCTGGTTTGATAGTGCCAACGGAGTCCCACAATCTGCCATCAAGGACCGGGGCTGGTGACTTTTGTTTCAGAGGGAAAGGCCCGTTGTTTATGTTTGGGGGCCATAGGCCGGAGTGGCGGCTGGCTCCTGAAAATCCGGCGATCACGAGGATGCCTCCCAGACCCAAGCTGGCACCAGTGCCAACTCGGGCTGGTTTGATAGTGCCAACGGAGTCCCACAATCTGCCATCAAGGACCGGGGCTGGTGACTTTTGTTTCAGAGGGAAAGGCCCGTTGTTTATGTTTGGGGGCCATAGGCCGGAGTGGCGGCTGGCTCCTGAAAATCCGCGATACACAGGATGCCTCCCAGACCCAAGCTGGCACCAGTGCCAACTCGGGCTGGTTTGATAGTGCCAACGGAGTCCCACAATCTGCCATCAAGGACCGGGGCTGGTGACTTTTGTTTCAGAGGGAAAGGCCCGTTGTTTATGTTTGGGGGCCATAGGCCGGAGTGGCCGGCTGGCTCCTGAAAATCCGCGATGCACGGGATGCCTCCCAGACCCAAGCTGGCACCAGTGCCAACTCGGGCTGGTTTGATAGTGCCAACGAGTCCCACAATCTGCCATCAAGGACGGGGCTGGTGAGTTTTTGTTTCAGAGGGAAAGGCCCGTTGTTTATGTTTGGGGGCCATAGGCCCGGGTGGCCGGCTGGCTCCTGAAAATCCAGCGATCGCAGGATGCCTCCCAGACCCAAGCTGGCACCAGTGCCAACTCGGGCTGGTTTGATAGTGCCAACGGAGTCCCACAATCTGCCATCAAGGACCGGGGCTGGTGACTTTTGTTTCAGAGGGAAAGGCCCGTTGTTTATGTTTGGGGGCCATAGGCGCGGAGTGGCCGGCTGGCTCCTGAAAATCCGCGATGCGCAGGATGCCTCCCAGACCCAAGCTGGCACCAGTGCCAACTCGGGCTGGTTTGATAGTGCCAACGGAGTCCCACAATCTGCCATCAAGGACCGGGGCTGGTGACTTTTGTTTCAGAGGGAAAGGCCCGTTGTTTATGTTTGGGGGCCATAGGCCGGGTGGCGGGCTGGCTCCTGAAAATCCGCGATCACGGGATGCCTCCCAGACCCAAGCTGGCACCAGTGCCAACTCGGGCTGGTTTGATAGTGCCAACGGAGTCCCACAATCTGCCATCAAGGACCGGGGCTGGTGACTTTTGTTTCAGAGGGAAAGGCCCGTTGTTTATGTTTGGGGGCCATGGGCCCGGGTGGCGGCTGGCTCCTGAAAATCCAGCGATACGCAGGATGCCTCCCAGACCCAAGCTGGCACCAGTGCCAACTCGGGCTGGTTTGATAGTGCCAATGGAGTCCCACAATCTGCCATCAAGGACCGGGGCTGGTGAGTTTTGTTTCAGAGGGAAAGGCCCGTTGTTTATGTTTGGGGCCATAGGCCGGAGTGGCGGCTGGCTCCTGAAAATCCAGCGATACGCAGGATGCCTCCCAGACCCAAGCTGGCACCAGTGCCAACTCGGGCTGGTTTGATAGTGCCAACGGAGTCCCACAATCTGCCATCAAGGACCGGGGCTGGTGACTTTTGTTTCAGAGGGAAAGGCCCGTTGTTTATGTTTGGGGGCCATAGGCCCGGAGTGGCGCGCTGGCTCCTGAAAATCCAGCGATACGCAGGATGCCTCCCAGACCCAAGCTGGCACCAGTGCCAACTCGGGCTGGTTTGATAGTGCCAACGGAGTCCCACAATCTGCCATCAAGGACCGGGGCTGGTGACTTTTGTTTCAGAGGGAAAGGCCCGTTGTTTATGTTTGGGGCCGTGGGCCGGGAGTGGCGGGCTGGCTCCTGAAAATCCAGCGATACGCGGGATGCCTCCCAGACCCAAGCTGGCACCAGTGCCAACTCGGGCTGGTTTTGATAGTGCCAACGAGGTCCCACAATCTGCCATCAAGGACCGGGGCTGGTGACTTTTTGTTTCAGAGGGAAAGGCCCGTTGTTTATGTTTGGGGGCCATAGGCCCGAGTGGCGGCCTGGCTCCTGAAAATCCGCGATACACGGGATGCCTCCCAGACCCAAGCTGGCACCAGTGCCAACTCGGGCTGGTTTGTTAGTGCCAACGAGGTCCCACAATCTGCCATCAAGGACCGGGGCTGGTGACTTTTTGTTTCAGAGGGAAAGGCCCGTTGTTTATGTTTGGGGGCCATAGGCGCGGGTGGCGGCTGGCTCCTGAAAATCCGCGATGCGCAGGATGCCTCCCAGACCCAAGCTGGCACCAGTGCCAACTCGGGCTGGTTTGATAGTGTCAACGAGGTCCCACAATCTGCCATCAAGGACCGGGGCTGGTGACTTTTGTTTCAGAGGGAAAGTCCCGTTGTTTATGTTTGGGGGCCATAGGTCCGGGGTGACGGCGGGCTCCTGAAAATCCAGCGATCACACGGGATGCCTCCCAGACACAAGCTGGCACCGGTGCCAACTTCGGGCTGGTTTGATAGTGCCAGCGGGTCCCACAATCTGCCATCAAGGACCGGGGCTGGTGACTTTTTGTTTCAGAGGGAAAGGCCCGTTGTTTATGTTTGGGGCTATAGGCCCGGGTGGCGGCTGGCTCCTGAAAATCCGCGTGCGCAGGATGCCTCCCAGGCCCAAGCTGGCACCAGTGCCAACTCGGGCTGGTTTGCTACTTCAATGGAGTCCCACAATCTGCCATCAAGGACGGGGCTGGTGACTTTTGTTTCAGAGGGGAAAGGCCCGTTGTTTATGTTTGGGGGCCATAGGCCGGAGTGGCGGCTGGCTCTTGAAAATCCGCGATCACGGGATGCCTCCCAGACCCAAGCTGGCACCAGTGCCAACTCGGGCTGGTTTGATAGTGCCAACAGAGTCCCACAATCTGCCATCAGGACCGGGGCTGGTGACTTTTGTTTCCAGAGGAAAAGCCCCTTGTTTATGTTTGAGGGGCCTGTGCCGCGGAGTCGCGACTGGCTCCTGAAAATGACGATACGCAGGATGCCTCCCAGACCCAAGCTGGCACCAGGGCTGCCACAGGGCTGCTTTGATATTGCCAACGGAGTCCCACAATCTGCCATCAAGGACCGGGGCTGGTGACTTTTGTTTCAGGGGGAAAAGGCCCGTTGTTTATGTTTGGGGGCTATAGGCCGGAGTGGCGGCTGGCTCCTGAAAATCCGCGATACGCAGGATGCCTCCCAGACCCAAGCTGGCACCAGTGCCAACTTCGGGCTGGTTTGATAGTGCCAATGGAGTCCCACAATCTGCCATCAAGGACCGGGGCTGGTGAGTTTTGTTTCAGAGGGAAAGGCCGTTGTTTTATGTTTGGGGGCCTGAAATCAGCGATACGCGAGGATGCCTCCCAGACCCAAGCTGGCACCAGTGCCAACTCGGGCTGGTTTGATAGTGCCAACGGAGTCCCACAATCTGCCATCAAGGACCGGGGCTGGTGACTTTTGTTTCAGAGGGAAAGGCCCGTTGTTTATGTTTGGGGCCATAGGCCGGGTGGCCGGCTGGCTCCTGAAAATCCGCGATAAGCGCAGGATGCCTCCCAGACCCAAGCTGGCACCAGTGCCAACTCGGGCTGGTTTGATAGTGCCAACGGAGTCCCACAATCTGCCATCAAGGACGGGGGCTGGTGACTTTTGTTTCAGAGGGAAAGGCCCGTTGTTTATGTTTGGGGGCCATAGGCCGGGTGCCCGGCTGGCTCCTGAAAATCCGCGATACGGGATGCCTCCCAGACCCAAGCTGGCACCAGTGCCAACTCGGGCTGGTTTGATAGTGCCAACGGAGTCCCACAATCTGCCATCAAGGACCGGGGCTGGTGACTTTTGTTTCAGAGGGAAAGGCCCGTTGTTTATGTTTGGGGGCCATAGGCCGGAGGGCCGGCTGGCTCCTGAAAATCCGCGATACGCCAGGATGCCTCCCAGACCCAAGCTGGCACCAGTGCCAACTCGGGCTGGTTTGATAGTGCCAACGGAGTCCCACAATCTGCCATCAAGGACCGGGGCTGGTGACTTTTTGTTTCAGAGGGAAAGGCCCGTTGTTTATGTTTGGGGGCCATAGGCCGGGTGGCCGGCTGGCTCCTGAAAATCCGCGATCACGCGGGATGCCTCCCAGACCCAAGCTGGCACCAGTGCCAACTCGGGCTGGTTTGATAGTGCCAACAGAGTCCCACAATCTGCCATCAAGGACGGGGCTGGTGACTTTTGTTTCAGAGGGAAAGGCCCGTTGTTTATGTTTGGGGGCCATAGGCCCGGGTGGCCGCTGGCTCCTGAAAATCCCGCGATACACGGGATGCCTCCCAGACCCAAGCTGGCACCAGTGCCAACTCGGGCTGGTTTGATAGTGCCAACGGAGTCCCACAATCTGCCATCAAGGACCGGGGCTGGTGACTTTTTGTTTCAGAGGGAAAGGCCCGTTGTTTATGTTTGGGGGCCATAGGCCCGGGGGCCCGGCTGGCTCCTGAAAATCCGACGATCGCAGGATGCCTCCCAGACCCAAGCTGGCACCAGTGCCAACTTCGGGCTGGTTTGATAGTGCCAACGGAGTCCCACAATCTGCCATCAAGGACCGGGGCTGGTGACTTTTGTTTCAGAGGGAAAGGCCCGTTGTTTATGTTTGGGGGCCATAGGCCCGGTGGCGGCTGGCTCCTGAAAATCCGCGATACGCAGGATGCCTCCCAGACCCAAGCTGGCACCAGTGCCAACTCGGGCTGGTTTGATAGTGCCAACGGAGTCCCACAATCTGCCATCAAGGACCGGGGCTGGTGACTTTTGTTTCAGAGGGAAAGGCCCGTTGTTTATGTTTGGGGGCCATAGGCCGGAGTGGCCGGCTGGCTCCTGAAAATCCGCGATCGCGGGATGCCTCCCAGACCCAAGCTGGCACCAGTGCCAACTCGGGCTGGTTTGATAGTGCCAACGGAGTCCCACAATCTGCCATCAAGGACCGGGGCTGGTGACTTTTTGTTTCAGAGGGAAAGGCCGTGTTGTTATGTTTGGGGGCCATAGGCCGGAGTGGCCGCTGGCTCCTGAAAATCCGCGATACGCAGGATGCCTCCCAGACCCAAGCTGGCACCAGTGCCAACTCGGGCTGGTTTGATAGTGCCAACGGAGTCCCACAATCTGCCATCAAGGACCGGGGCTGGTGACTTTTGTTTCAGAGGGAAAGGCCCGTTGTTTATGTTTGGGGGCCATAGGCCCGAGTGGCCGGCTGGCTCCTGAAAATCCGATGCACAGGATGCCTCCCAGACCCAAGCTGGCACCAGTGCCAACTCGGGCTGGTTTGATAGTGCCAACGGAGTCCCACAATCTGCCATCAAGGACCCGGGGCTGGTGACTTTTTGTTTCAGAGGGAAAGGCCCGTTGTTTATGTTTGGGGGCCATAGGCCGGAGGTGGCCGGCTGGCTCCTGAAAATCCGCGATACGCAGGATGCCTCCCCAGACCCAAGCTGGCACCAGTGCCAACTCGGGCTGGTTTGATAGTGCCAACGGAGTCCCACAATCTGCCATCAAGGACCGGGGCTGGTGACTTTTTGTTTCAGAGGGAAAGGCCCGTTGTTTATGTTTGGGGGCCATAGGCCCGGGTGGCGGCTGGCTCCTGAAAATCCGCGATACGCAGGATGCCTCCCAGACCCAAGCTGGCACCAGTGCCAACTCGGGCTGGTTTGATAGTGCCAACGGAGTCCCACAATCTGCCATCAAGGACCGGGGCTGGTGACTTTTTGTTTCAGAGGGAAAGGCCCGTTGTTTATGTTTGGGGGCCATAGGCCGGGTGGCCGGCTGGCTCCTGAAAATCCGCGATACGCAGGATGCCTCCCAGACCCAAGCTGGCACCAGTGCCAACTCGGGCTGGTTTGATAGTGCCAACGAGTCCCACAATCTGCCATCAAGGACCGGGGCTGGTGACTTTTGTTTCAGAGGGGAAAGGCCCGTTGTTTATGTTTGGGGGCCATAGGCCCGGGTGGCCGGCTGGCTCCTGAAAATCCGGATCGACGGCAGGATGCCTCCCAGACCCAAGCTGGCACCAGTGCCAACTCGGGCTGGTTTGATAGTGCCAACGGAGTCCCACAATCTGCCATCAAGGACCGGGGCTGGTGACTTTTGTTTTCAGAGGGAAAGGCCCGTTGTTTATGTTTGGGGGCCATAGGCCGGAGTGGCGCGGCTGGCTCCTGAAAATCCGCGATACGCGGGATGCCTCCCAGACCCAAGCTGGCACCAGTGCCAACTCGGGCTGGTTTGATAGTGCCAACGGAGTCCCACAATCTGCCATCAAGGACCGGGGCTGGTGACTTTTGTTTCAGAGGGAAAGGCCCGTTGTTTATGTTTGGGGGCCATAGGCCCGGGTGCCCGGCTGGCTCCTGAAAATCCGCGATACGCGGGATGCCTCCCAGACCCAAGCTGGCACCAGTGCCAACTCGGGCTGGTTTGATAGTGCCAACGGAGTCCCACAATCTGCCATCAAGGACCGGGGCTGGTGACTTTTGTTTCAGAGGGAAAGGCCCGTTGTTTATGTTTGGGGCCATAGGCCCGGAGTGGCCGGCTGGCTCCTGAAAATCCGCGATCGCAGGATGCCTCCCAGACCCAAGCTGGCACCAGTGCCAACTCGGGCTGGTTTGATAGTGCCAACGGAGTCCCACAATCTGCCATCAAGGACCGGGGCTGGTGACTTTTGTTTCAGAGGGAAAGGCCCGTTGTTTATGTTTGGGGGCCATGGGCCCGAGGTGGCCGGCTGGCTCCTGAAAATCCACGATACGCGGGATGCCTCCCAGACCCAAGCTGGCACCAGTGCCAACTCGGGCTGGTTTGATAGTGCCAACGGAGTCCCACAATCTGCCATCAAGGACCGGGGCTGGTGAGTTTTGTTTCAGAGGGAAAGGCCCGTTGTTTATGTTTGGGGGCCATAGGCCCGGTGGCCGGCTGGCTCCTGAAAATCCAGCGATACGCAGGATGCCTCCCAGACCCAAGCTGGCACCAGTGCCAACTCGGGCTGGTTTGATAGTGCCAACGGAGTCCCACAATCTGCCATCAAGGACCGGGGCTGGTGACTTTTGTTTCAGAGGGAAAGGCCCGTTGTTTATGTTTGGGGGCCATAGGCCGGGGTGGCCGGCTGGCTCCTGAAAATCCGCGATCGCAGGATGCCTCCCAGACCCAAGCTGGCACCAGTGCCAACTCCGGGCTGGTTTGATAGTGCCAACGGAGTCCCACAATCTGCCATCAAGGACCGGGGCTGGTGACTTTTGTTTCAGAGGGAAAGGCCCGTTGTTTATGTTTGGGGGCCATAGGCCGGAGGTGCCGGCTGGCTCCTGAAAATCCAGCGATACGCAGGATGCCTCCCAGACCCAAGCTGGCACCAGTGCCAACTCGGGCTGGTTTGATAGTGCCAACGGAGTCCCACAATCTGCCATCAAGGACCGGGGCTGGTGACTTTTGTTTCAGAGGGAAAGGCCCGTTGTTTATGTTTGGGGGCCATAGGCCCGGAGTGGCGGCTGGCTCCTGAAAATCCAGCGATCGCAGGATGCCTCCCAGACCCAAGCTGGCACCAGTGCCAACTCGGGCTGGTTTGATAGTGCCAACGGAGTCCCACAATCTGCCATCAAGGACCGGGGCTGGTGACTTTTGTTTCAGAGGGAAAGGCCCGTTGTTTATGTTTGGGGGCCATAGGCCCGGGTGGCCGGCTGGCTCCTGAAAATCCAGCGATACGCGGGATGCCTCCCAGACCCAAGCTGGCACCAGTGCCAACTCGGGCTGGTTTGATAGTGCCAACGGAGTCCCACAATCTGCCATCAAGGACCGGGGCTGGTGACTTTTGTTTCAGAGGGAAAGGCCCGTTGTTTATGTTTGGGGGCCATAGGCCGGAGTGGCCGGCTGGCTCCTGAAAATCCGCGATACGCAGGATGCCTCCCAGACCCAAGCTGGCACCAGTGCCAACTCGGGCTGGTTTGATAGTGCCAACGAGTCCCACAATCTGCCATCAAGGACCGGGGCTGGTGACTTTTGTTTCAGAGGGAAAGGCCCGTTGTTTATGTTTGGGGGCCATAGGCCGGAGTGGCGGCTGGCTCCTGAAAATCCGCGATACGCAGGGATGCCTCCCAGACCCAAGCTGGCACCAGTGCCAACTCGGGCTGGTTTGATAGTGCCAACGGAGTCCCACAATCTGCCATCAAGGACCGGGGCTGGTGACTTTTGTTTCAGAGGGAAAGGCCCGTTGTTTATGTTTGGGGGCCATAGGCCGGAGTGGCCGGCTGGCTCCTGAAAATCCGCGATACGCAGGATGCCTCCCAGACCCAAGCTGGCACCAGTGCCAACTCGGGCTGGTTTGATAGTGCCAACGGAGTCCCACAATCTGCCATCAAGGACCGGGGCTGGTGACTTTTGTTTTCAGAGGGAAAGGCCCGTTGTTTATGTTTGGGGGCCATAGGCCGGGAGTGGCCGGCTGGCTCCTGAAAATCCAGCGATACGCCGGGATGCCTCCCAGACCCAAGCTGGCACCAGTGCCAACTCGGGCTGGTTTGATAGTGCCAACGGAGTCCCACAATCTGCCATCAAGGACCGGGGCTGGTGACTTTTGTTTCAGAGGGAAAGGCCCGTTGTTTATGTTTGGGGGCCATAGGCCGGGAGTGGCCGGCTGGCTCCTGAAAATCCGCGATACGCAGGATGCCTCCCAGACCCAAGCTGGCACCAGTGCCAACTCGGGCTGGTTTGATAGTGCCAACGGAGTCCCACAATCTGCCATCAAGGACCGGGGCTGGTGACTTTTGTTTCAGAGGGAAAGGCCCGTTGTTTATGTTTGGGGGCCATAGGCCGGGTGGCCGGCTGGCTCCTGAAAATCCACCGATACCGGGATGCCTCCCAGACCCAAGCTGGCACCAGTGCCAACTCGGGCTGGTTTGATAGTGCCAACAGGTCCCACAATCTGCCATCAAGGACCGGGGCTGGTGACTTTTGTTTCAGAGGGAAAGGCCCGTTGTTTATGTTTGGGGGCCATAGGCCGGGAGTGGCGGCTGGCTCCTGAAAATCCGCGATACGCAGGATGCCTCCCAGACCCAAGCTGGCACCAGTGCCAACTCGGGCTGGTTTGATAGTGCCAACGGAGTCCCACAATCTGCCATCAAGGACCGGGGCTGGTGACTTTTGTTTCAGAGGGAAAGGCCCGTTGTTTATGTTTGGGGGCCATAGGCCGGAGTGGCGGCTGGCTCCTGAAAATCCGCGATACGCAGGATGCCTCCCAGACCCAAGCTGGCACCAGTGCCAACTTCGGGCTGGTTTGATAGTGCCAGCCGAGTCCCACAATCTGCCATCAAGGACGGGGGCTGGTGACTTTTTGTTTCAGAGGGAAAGGCCCGTTGTTTATGTTTGGGGGCCATAGGCCCGGAGTGGCCCGCTGGCTCCTGAAAATCCGCGATGCGCAGGATGCCTCCCAGACCCAAGCTGGCACCAGTGCCAACTTCGGGCTGGTTTGATAGTGCCAGCAGAGTCCCACAATCTGCCATCAAGGACCGGGGCTGGTGACTTTTGTTTCAGAGGGAAAGGCCCGTTGTTTATGTTTGGGGGCCATAGGCCGGAGTGGCCGGCTGGCTCCTGAAAATCCAGCGATGCGCGGGATGCCTCCCAGACCCAAGCTGGCACCAGTGCCAACTCGGGCTGGTTTGATAGTGCCAACGGAGTCCCACAATCTGCCATCAAGGACCGGGGCTGGTGACTTTTGTTTCAGAGGGAAAGGCCCGTTGTTTATGTTTGGGGGCCATAGGCCCGGGTGGCCGGCTGGCTCCTGAAAATCCGCGATACGCAGGATGCCTCCCAGACCCAAGCTGGCACCAGTGCCAACTCGGGCTGGTTTGATAGTGCCAACGGAGTCCCACAATCTGCCATCAAGGCCGGGGCTGGTGACTTTTGTTTCAGAGGGAAAAGGCCCGTTGTTTATGTTTGGGGCCATAGGCCGGAGTGGCCGGCTGGCTCCTGAAAATCCGCGATACGCAGGATGCCTCCCAGACCCAAGCTGGCACCAGTGCCAACTCGGGCTGGTTTGATAGTGCCAACGGAGTCCCACAATCTGCCATCAAGGACCGGGGCTGGTGACTTTTGTTTCAGAGGGAAAGGCCCGTTGTTTATGTTTGGGGGCCATAGGCCCGGGTGGCCGGCTGGCTCCTGAAAATCCGCGTACGCCGGGATGCCTCCCCAGACCCAAGCTGGCACCAGTGCCAACTCGGGCTGGTTTGATAGTGCCAACGGAGTCCCACAATCTGCCATCAAGGACCGGGGCTGGTGACTTTTGTTTCAGAGGGAAAGGCCCGTTGTTTATGTTTGGGGGCCATAGGCCCGAGGTGGCGGCTGGCTCCTGAAAATCCAGCGATACGCAGGATGCCTCCCAGACCCAAGCTGGCACCAGTGCCAACTCGGGCTGGTTTGATAGTGCCAACGAGGTCCCACAATCTGCCATCAAGGACCGGGGCTGGTGACTTTTTGTTTCAGAGGGAAAGGCCCGTTGTTTATGTTTGGGGCCATAGGCCCGGAGTGGCGGCTGGCTCCTGAAAATCCGCTACGCAGGATGCCTCCCAGACCCAAGCTGGCACCAGTGCCAACTCGGGCTGGTTTGATAGTGCCAACGGAGTCCCACAATCTGCCATCAAGGACCGGGGCTGGTGACTTTTGTTTCAGAGGGAAAGGCCCGTTGTTTATGTTTGGGGGCCATAGGCCCGGTGGCCGGCTGGCTCCTGAAAATCCGCGATACGCAGGGATGCCTCCCAGACCCAAGCTGGCACCAGTGCCAACTTCGGGCTGGTTTGATAGTGCCAACGGAGTCCCACAATCTGCCATCAAGGACCGGGGCTGGTGACTTTTGTTTCAGAGGGAAAGGCCCGTTGTTTATGTTTGGGGCCATAGGCCGAGTGGCCGGCTGGCTCCTGAAAATCCGGCGATACACGGGATGCCTCCCAGACCCAAGCTGGCACCAGTGCCAACTCGGGCTGGTTTGATAGTGCCAACGAGTCCCACAATCTGCCATCAAGGACCGGGGCTGGTGACTTTTGTTTCAGAGGGAAAAGGCCCGTTGTTTATGTTTGGGGGCCATAGGCCGGGTGGCCGGCTGGCTCCTGAAAATCCGCGATCATGCGGATGCCTCCCAGACCCAAGCTGGCACCAGTGCCAACTCGGGCTGGTTTGATAGTGCCAACGGAGTCCCACAATCTGCCATCAAGGACCGGGGCTGGTGACTTTTGTTTCAGAGGGGAAGGCCCGTTGTTTATGTTTGGGGGCCATAGGCCGGGGTGGCCGGCTGGCTCCTGAAAATCCGCGATCGCGCAGGATGCCTCCCAGACCCAAGCTGGCACCAGTGCCAACTCGGGCTGGTTTGATAGTGCCAACGGAGTCCCACAATCTGCCATCAAGGACCGGGGCTGGTGACTTTGGTTTCAGAGGGAAAGGCCCGTTGTTTAAGTTTGGGGGCCATAGGCCGGAGTGGCCGGCTGGCTCCTGAAAATCCACGATACGCAGGATGCCTCCCAGACCCAAGCTGGCACCAGTGCCAACTCGGGCTGGTTTGATAGTGCCAACGGAGTCCCACAATCTGCCATCAAGGACCGGGGCTGGTGACTTTTGTTTCAGAGGGAAAGGCCCGTTGTTTATGTTTGGGGGCCATAGGCCCGGAGTGGCCGGCTGGCTCCTGAAAATCCGCGATACGCAGGATGCCTCCCAGACCCAAGCTGGCACCAGTGCCAACTCGGGCTGGTTTGATAGTGCCAGCGAGTCCCACAATCTGCCATCAAGGACCGGGGCTGGTGACTTTTGTTTCAGAGGGAAAGGCCCGTTGTTTATGTTTGGGGGCCATAGGCCCCGAGTGGCGGCTGGCTCCTGAAAATCCGCGATACGCCAGGATGCCTCCCAGACCCAAGCTGGCACCAGTGCCAACTCGGGCTGGTTTGATAGTGCCAACGGAGTCCCACAATCTGCCATCAAGGACCGGGGCTGGTGACTTTTGTTTCAGAGGGAAAGGCCCGTTGTTTATGTTTGGGGGCCATAGGCCGGGTGGCCCGGCTGGCTCCTGAAAATCCGCGATACGCAGGATGCCTCCCAGACCCAAGCTGGCACCAGTGCCAACTCGGGCTGGTTTGATAGTGCCAACGGAGTCCCACAATCTGCCATCAAGGACCGGGGCTGGTGACTTTTGTTTCAGAGGGAAAGGCCCGTTGTTTATGTTTGGGGGCCATAGGCCCGGGTGGCCCGGCTGGCTCCTGAAAATCCACGATCGCGGGATGCCTCCCAGACCCAAGCTGGCACCAGTGCCAACTCGGGCTGGTTTGATAGTGCCAACGGAGTCCCACAATCTGCCATCAAGGACCGGGGCTGGTGACTTTTGTTTCAGAGGGAAAGGCCCGTTGTTTATGTTTGGGGGCCATAGGCCGGGTGGCCGGCTGGCTCCTGAAAATCCGCGATACGCAGGATGCCTCCCAGACCCAAGCTGGCACCAGTGCCAACTTCGGGCTGGTTTGATAGTGCCAACGCGGAGTCCCACAATCTGCCATCAAGGACCGGGGCTGGTGACTTTTGTTTCAGAGGGAAAGGCCCGTTGTTTATGTTTGGGGGCCATAGGCCGGAGTGGCCGGCTGGCTCCTGAAAATCCCGCGATCGCAGGATGCCTCCCAGACCCAAGCTGGCACCAGTGCCAACTCGGGCTGGTTTGATAGTGCCAGCAGAGTCCCACAATCTGCCATCAAGGACCGGGGCTGGTGACTTTTGTTTCAGAGGGAAAGGCCCGTTGTTTATGTTTGGGGGCCATAGGCCGGAGTGGCGGCTGGCTCCTGAAAATCCGCGATCGCAGGGATGCCTCCCAGACCCAAGCTGGCACCAGTGCCAACTCGGGCTGGTTTGATAGTGCCAACGGAGTCCCACAATCTGCCATCAAGGACCCGGGGCTGGTGACTTTTTGTTTCAGAGGAAAGGCCCGTTGTTTATGTTTGGGGGCCATAGGCCGGAGTGGCCGCTGGCTCCTGAAAATCCAGCGATAGCGGGATGCCTCCCAGACCCAAGCTGGCACCAGTGCCAACTCGGGCTGGTTTGATAGTGCCAACGGAGTCCCACAATCTGCCATCAAGGACCGGGGCTGGTGACTTTTGTTTCAGAGGGAAAGGCCCGTTGTTTATGTTTGGGGGCCATAGGCCGGGTGGCCGGCTGGCTCCTGAAAATCCGCGATACGCAGGATGCCTCCCAGACCCAAGCTGGCACCAGTGCCAACTCGGGCTGGTTTGATAGTGCCAACGGAGTCCCACAATCTGCCATCAAGGACCGGGGCTGGTGACTTTTGTTTCAGAGGGAAAGGCCCGTTGTTTATGTTTGGGGGCCATAGGCCCGGTGGCCGGCTGGCTCCTGAAAATCCGCGATACGCAGGATGCCTCCCAGACCCAAGCTGGCACCAGTGCCAACTCGGGCTGGTTTGATAGTGCCAACGGAGTCCCACAATCTGCCATCAAGGACCGGGGCTGGTGACTTTTTGTTTCAGAGGGAAAGGCCCGTTGTTTATGTTTGGGGGCCATAGGCCGGAGTGGCGGCTGGCTCCTGAAAATCCGCGATCGCACGGGATGCCTCCCAGACCCAAGCTGGCACCAGTGCCAACTCGGGCTGGTTTGATAGTGCCAACGGAGTCCCACAATCTGCCATCAAGGACCGGGGCTGGTGACTTTTGTTTCAGAGGGAAAAGGCCCGTTGTTTATGTTTGGGGGCCATAGGCCGGAGGTGGCGGCTGGCTCCTGAAAATCGCGTTACGCAGGATGCCTCCCAGACCCAAGCTGGCACCAGTGCCAACTCGGGCTGGTTTGATAGTGCCAACGAGGTCCCACAATCTGCCATCAAGGACCGGGGCTGGTGACTTTTGTTTCAGAGGGAAAGGCCCGTTGTTTATGTTTGGGGGCCATAGGCCGGAGTGGCGGCTGGCTCCTGAAAATCCGCGATACGCAGGATGCCTCCCAGACCCAAGCTGGCACCAGTGCCAACTCGGGCTGGTTTGATAGTGCCAACGAGTCCCACAATCTGCCATCAAGGACGGGGCTGGTGACTTTTGTTTCAGAGGGAAAGGCCCGTTGTTTATGTTTGGGGGCCATAGGCCCGGGTGGCGGCTGGCTCCTGAAAATCCGCGATACGCAGGGATGCCTCCCAGACCCAAGCTGGCACCAGTGCCAACTCGGGCTGGTTTGATAGTGCCAACGGAGTCCCACAATCTGCCATCAAGGACCGGGGCTGGTGACTTTTGTTTCAGAGGGAAAGGCCCGTTGTTTATGTTTGGGGCCATAGGCCGGGTGGCCGGCTGGCTCCTGAAAATCCGCGATACGCAGGATGCCTCCCAGACCCAAGCTGGCACCAGTGCCAACTCGGGCTGGTTTGATAGTGCCAGCGAGTCCCACAATCTGCCATCAAGGACCGGGGCTGGTGACTTTTTGTTTCAGAGGAAAAGGCCCGTTGTTTATGTTTGGGGGGCCATAGGCCGGTGGCGGCTGGCTCCTGAAAATCCGCGATACGCAGGATGCCTCCCAGACCCAAGCTGGCACCAGTGCCAACTCGGGCTGGTTTGATAGTGCCAACGGAGTCCCACAATCTGCCATCAAGGACCGGGGCTGGTGAGTTTTGTTTCAGAGGGAAAGGCCCGTTGTTTATGTTTGGGGGCCATAGGCCCGAGTGGCCGGCTGGCTCCTGAAAATCCGCGATACGCAGGATGCCTCCCAGACCCAAGCTGGCACCAGTGCCAACTCGGGCTGGTTTGATAGTGCCAAGCGAGTCCCACAATCTGCCATCAAGGCCGGGGCTGGTGACTTTTTGTTTCAGAGGGAAAGGCCCGTTGTTTATGTTTGGGGGCCATAGGCCGGGTGGCGGCTGGCTCCTGAAAATCCGCGATCACGCAGGATGCCTCCCAGACCCAAGCTGGCACCAGTGCCAACTTCGGGCTGGTTTGATAGTGCCAACAGAGTCCCACAATCTGCCATCAAGGACCGGGGCTGGTGACTTTTGTTTCAGAGGGAAAGGCCCGTTGTTTATGTTTGGGGCCATAGGCCGGAGTTGCCGGCTGGCTCCTGAAAATCGCGTGCGCAGGATGCCTCCCAGACCCAAGCTGGCACCAGTGCCAATTCGGGCTGGTTTGATAGTGCCACGCAGTCCCACAATCTGCCATCAAGGACCGGGGCTGGTGACTTTTGTTTCAGAGGGAAAGGCCCGTTGTTTATGTTTGGGGGCCATAGGCCGGAGTGGCCGGCTGGCTCCTGAAAATCACGATACGCGGATGCCTCCCAGACCCAAGCTGGCACCAGTGCCAACTTCGGGCTGGTTTGATAGTGCCAACGGAGTCCCACAATCTGCCATCAAGGACCGGGGCTGGTGACTTTTGTTTCAGAGGGAAAGGCCCGTTGTTTATGTTTGGGGCCATAGGCCCGAGTGGCCGGGCTGGCTCCTGAAAATCCGCGATACGCAGGATGCCTCCCAGACCCAAGCTGGCACCAGTGCCAACTCGGGCTGGTTTGATAGTGCCAACGGAGTCCCACAATCTGCCATCAAGGCCCGGGGCTGGTGACTTTTGTTTCAGAGGGAAAGGCCCGTTGTTTATGTTTGGGGGCCATAGGCCGGAGTGGCCGGCTGGCTCCTGAAAATCCGCGATACGCAGGATGCCTCCCAGACCCAAGCTGGCACCAGTGCCAACTCGGGCTGGTTTGATAGTGCCAGCAGAGTCCCACAATCTGCCATCAAGGACCGGGGCTGGTGACTTTTGTTTCAGAGGGAAAGGCCCGTTGTTTATGTTTGGGGGCCATAGGCCCGAGGTGCCCGCTGGCTCCTGAAAATCCGCGATACGCGGGATGCCTCCCAGACCCAAGCTGGCACCAGTGCCAACTCGGGCTGGTTTGATAGTGCCAACGGAGTCCCACAATCTGCCATCAAGGACCGGGGCTGGTGACTTTTGTTTCAGAGGGAAAGGCCCGTTGTTTATGTTTGGGGGCCATAGGCCCGAGTGGCCGGCTGGCTCCTGAAAATCCGCGATACGCAGGATGCCTCCCAGACCCAAGCTGGCACCAGTGCCAACTCGGGCTGGTTTGATAGTGCCAACGGAGTCCCACAATCTGCCATCAAGGCCGGGGCTGGTGACTTTTGTTTCAGAGGGAAAGGCCCGTTGTTTATGTTTGGGGGCCATAGGCCCGAGTGGCCGGCTGGCTCCTGAAAATCCGCGGCTACACAGGATGCCTCCCAGACCCAAGCTGGCACCAGTGCCAACTTCGGGCTGGTTTGATAGTGCCAACGGAGTCCCACAATCTGCCATCAAGGACCGGGGCTGGTGACTTTTGTTTCAGAGGGAAAGGCCCGTTGTTTATGTTTGGGCCCCATAGGCCGGAGTGGCCGGCTGGCTCCTGAAAATCCACGATACGCAGGATGCCTCCCAGACCCAAGCTGGCACCAGTGCCAACTCGGGCTGGTTTGATAGTGCCAACGAGTCCCACAATCTGCCATCAAGGACCGGGGCTGGTGACTTTTGTTTCAGAGGGAAAGGCCCGTTGTTTATGTTTGGGGCCATAGGCCGGAGTGGCCGGCTGGCTCCTGAAAATCCGATACGCAGGATGCCTCCCAGACCCAAGCTGGCACCAGTGCCAACTCGGGCTGGTTTGATAGTGCCAACGGAGTCCCACAATCTGCCATCAAGGACCGGGGCTGGTGACTTTTGTTTCAGAGGGAAAGGCCCGTTGTTTATGTTTGGGGGCCATAGGCCCGGAGTGGCCGGCTGGCTCCTGAAAATCCACGATACGCAGGATGCCTCCCAGACCCAAGCTGGCACCAGTGCCAACTCGGGCTGGTTTGATAGTGCCAACGGAGTCCCACAATCTGCCATCAAGGACCGGGGCTGGTGACTTTTTGTTTCAGAGGGAAAGGCCCGTTGTTTATGTTTGGGGGCCATAGGCCCGGAGTGGCCGGCTGGCTCCTGAAAATCCGCGTGACGCGAGGATGCCTCCCAGACCCAAGCTGGCACCAGTGCCAACTCGGGCTGGTTTGATAGTGCCAACGGGTCCCACAATCTGCCATCAAGGACCGGGGCTGGTGACTTTTTGTTTCAGAGGGAAAGGCCCGTTGTTTATGTTTGGGGGCCATAGGCCCGGAGTGGCCGGCTGGCTCCTGAAAATACACGATACGCAAGATGCCTCCCAGACCCAAGCTGGCACCAGTGCCAACTCCGGGCTGGTTTGATAGTGCCAACGGAGTCCCACAATCTGCCATCAAGGACCGGGGCTCGTGACTTTTGTTTCAGAGGGCAAGGCCCGTTGTTTATGTTTGGGGGCATAGGACCCGAGTGGCGGCTAGCTCCTGAAAATACACGATACACAGGATGCCTCCCAGACCAAAGCTGGCACCAGTGCCAACTCGGGCTGGTTTGATAGTGCCAACGGAGTCCCACAATCTGCCATCAAGGACCGGGGCTGGTGACTTTTTGTTTCAGAGGGAAAGGCCCGTTGTTTATGTTTGGGGGCCATAGGCCGGAGTGGCCGGCTGGCTCCTGAAAATCCACGATACGCGGGATGCCTCCCAGACCCAAGCTGGCACCAGTGCCAACTCGGGCTGGTTTGATAGTGCCAACGGAGTCCCACAATCTGCCATCAAGGACCGGGGCTGGTGACTTTTGTTTCAGAGGGAAAGGCCCGTTGTTTATGTTTGGGGGCCATAGGCCCGGAGTGGCCGGCCTGGCTCCTGAAAATCCACGATACGCGGGATGCCTCCCAGACCCAAGCTGGCACCAGTGCCAACTCGGGCTTGTTTGATAGTGCCAACGGAGTCCCACAATCTGCCATCAAGGACCGGGGCTGGTGACTTTTGTTTCAGAGGGAAAGGCCCGTTGTTTATGTTTGGGGCCATAGGCCCGGAGTGGCCGGCTGGCTCCTGAAAATACCAGATACACGGGATGCCTCCCAGACCCAAGCTGGCACCAGTGCCAACTCGGGCTGGTTTGATAGTGCCAACGGAGTCCCACAATCTGCCATCAAGGACCGGGGCTGGTGACTTTTGTTTCAGAGGGTAAGGCCCGTTGTTTATGTTTGGGGGCCATAGGCCGGAGTGGCCGGCTGGCTCCTGAAAATCCGGCGATACGCAGAGATGCCTCCCAGACCCAAGCTGGCACCAGTGCCAACTCGGGCTGGTTTGATAGTGCCAACGGAGTCCCACAATCTGCCATCAAGGACCGGGGCTGGTGACTTTTGTTTCAGAGGGAAAGGCCCGTTGTTTATGTTTGGGGCCCATAGGCCCGGGTGGCCGGCTGGCTCCTGAAAATACGCGTACACAGGATGCCTCCCAGACCCAAGCTGGCACCAGTGCCAATTTGGGCTGGTTTGATAGTGCCAACGGAGTCCCACAATCTGCCATCAAGGACCGGGGCTGGTGACTTTTTTTTTCAGAGGGCAATGCCCGTTGTTTATGTTTGGGGGCCATAGGCCCGGGTGGCCGGCTGGCTCCTGAAAATCCGCGATACGCAGGGATGCCTCCCAGACCCAAGCTGGCACCAGTGCCAACTCGGGCTGGTTTGATAGTGCCAACGGAGTCCCACAATCTGCCATCAAGGACCGGGGCTGGTGACTTTTGTTTCAGAGGGAAAGGCCCGTTGTTTATGTTTGGGGGCTATAGGCCGGAGTGGCGCGCTGGCTCCTGAAAATACGATACGCAGGATGCCTCCCAGACCCAAGCTGGC
Source organism: Camarhynchus parvulus (assembly GCF_901933205.1). Classification (NCBI taxonomy): domain Eukaryota; kingdom Metazoa; phylum Chordata; class Aves; order Passeriformes; family Thraupidae; genus Camarhynchus; species Camarhynchus parvulus. The sequence goes on along the minus strand of NW_022148699.1, from coordinate 31,858 downwards.
ACCAGTGCCAACTCGGGCTGGTTTGATAGTGCCAACGGAGTCCCACAATCTGCCATCAAGGACCGGGGCTGGTGACTTTTGTTTCAGAGGGAAAGGCCCGTTGATTATGTTTGGGGGCCATAGGCCCGGAGTGGCCGGCTGGCTCCTGAAAATCCGCGATACGCAGGATGCCTCCCAGACCCAAGCTGGCACCAGTGCCAACTCGGGCTTGTTTGATAGTGCCGAGGGAGTCCCACAATGTGCCATCATGTACCGGGGCTCGTGACTTTTTGTTTCAGAGGGCAAGGCCCGTTGTTTATGTTTGGGGGCCATAGGCCCGGAGTGGCCGGCTGGCTCCTGAAAATCCAGCGTACGCAGGATGCCTCCCAGACCCAAGCTGGCACCAGTGCCAATTCGGGCTGGTTTGATAGTGCCAACGGAGTCCCACAATGTGCCATCAAGGACCGGGGCTGGTGACTTTTGTTTCAGAGGGAAAGGCCCGTTGTTTATGTTTGGGGGCCATAGGCCCGGTGGCCGGCTGGCTCCTGAAAATCCGCGATACTCAGGATGCCTCCCAGACCCAAGCTGGCACCAGTGCCAACTCGGGCTGGTTTGATAGTGCCAACGGAGTCCCACAATCTGCCATCAAGGACCGGGGCTGGTGACTTTTGTTTCAGAGGGAAAGGCCCGTTGTTTATGTTTGGGGGCCATAGGCCGGAGTGGCCGGCTGGCTCCTGAAAATCCACGATACGCAGGATGCCTCCCAGACCCAAGCTGGCAACAGTGCCAACTCGGGCTGGTTTGATAGTGCTAACGAGTCCCACAATCTGCCATCAAGGCCGGGACTGGTGACTTTTGTTTCAGAGGGCAAGGCCCGTTGTTTATGTTTGGGGGCCATAGGCCGGTGGCCGGGCGGGCTCCTGAAAATCCGCGATACGCAGGATGCCTCCCAGACCCAAGCTGGCACCAGTGCCAACTCGGGCTGGTTTGATAGTGCCAACGGGTCCCACAATCTGCCATCAAGGCCGGGGCTCGTGACTTTTGTTTCAGAGGGAAAGGCCCGTTGTTTATGTTTGGGGGCGTGTAGCCCAGAGTGGCCGGCTGGCTCCTGAAAATCGGCGATACGCAGGATGCCTCCCAGACCCAAGCTGGCACCAGTGCCAACTCGGGCTGGTTTGATATTGCCAACGGAGTCCCACAATCTGCCATCAAGGACCGGGGCTGGTGACTTTTGTTTCAGAGGGAAAGGCCCGTTGATTATGTTTGGGGCCCATAGACACCGGAGTTGCCGGCTGGCTCCTGAAAATTCCGCGATACACAGGATGCCTCCCAGACCCAAGCTGGCACCAGTGCCAACTCGGGCTGGTTTGATAGTGCCAACGGAGTCCCACAATCTGCCATAAAGGACCGGGGCTGGTGACTTTTTGTTTCAGAGGGAAAGGCCCGTTCATTATATTTGGGGGCCATAGACCCGGAATGGCCGGCTGGCTCCTGAAAAAAGAAGCTACGCAGGATGCCTCCCAGACCCAAGCTGTCACCAGTGCCAACTCAGGCTGGTCTGATAGTGCTAACGGAGTCCCACAATCTGCCATCAAGGACCGGGGCTGGTGACTTTTGTTTCAGAGGGAAAGGCCCGTTGTTTTTTTTTGGGGGCCATAGGCCCGGAGTGGCCGGCTGGCTCCTGAAAATCCGCGATCGCGGGATACCTCCCAGACCCAAGCTGGCACCAGTGCCAACTCGGGCTGGTTTGATAGTGCTACGCGAGTCCCACAATCTGCCATCAAGGACCGGGGCTGGTGACTTTTTGTTTCAGAGGGAAATGCCTGTTGTTTATGTTTGCGGGCCATAGGCCCGGAGTGGCCGGCTGGCTCCTGAAAATCCGCGTCACGGGATACGCCCAGACCCAAGCTGGCACCAGTGCCAACTCAGGCTGGTTTGATAGTGCCAACGGAGTCCCACAATCTGCCATCAAGGACCGGGGCTGGTGAGTTATGTTTCAGAGGGCAATGCCCGTTGTTTATGTTTGGGGGCCATAGGCCGGAGTGGCCCGGCTGGCTCCTGAAAATCCACGATACTCAGGATGCCTCCCAGACCCAAGCTGGCACCAGTGCCAACTCGGGCTGGTTTGATAGTGCTAACGAGTCCCACAATCTGCCATCAAGGCCGGGGCTGGTGACTTTTGTTTCAGAGGGAAAGGCCCGTTGATTATGTTTGGGGGCCATAGGCCCGGAGTGGCCGGCGGGCTCCTGAAAATCGGCGATACGCAGGATGCCTCCCAGACCCAAGATGGCACCAGTGCCAACTCGGGCTGGTTTGATAGTGCCAACGGAGTCCCACAATCTGCCATCAAGGACCGGGGCTGGTGACTTTTGTTTCAGAGGGAAAGGCCCGTTGTTTATGTTTGGGGGCCATAGGCCCGGAGTGGCCGGCTGGCTCCTGAAAATCCACGATACGCAGGATGCCTCCCAGACCCCAGCTGGCACCAGTGCCAACTCGGGGTGGTTTGATAGTGCCAACGGAGTCCCACAATCTGCCATCAAGGACCGGGGCTGGTGACTTTTGTTTCAGAGGGTAAGACCCGTTGTGTATGTTTGGGCCCCATAAACCCAGATTGGCCGGCTGGCTCCTGAAAATACACGAAACACAGGATGCCTCCCAGACCCAAGCTGGCATCAGTGCCAACTCGGGCTGGTTAGATAGTGCCAACGGAGTCCCACAATCTGCCATCAAGGACCGGGGCTGGTGACTTTTGTTTCAGAGGGAAAGGCCCGTTGTTTATGTTTGGGGGCCATAGACCGGAGTTGCCGGCTGGCTCCTGAAAAACAAGTTACGCGAGGATGCCTCCCAGACCCAAGCTGGCACCAGTGCCAACTCAGGCTGGTTTGATAGTGCTAACGAGTCCCACAATCTGCCATCAAGGACCGGGGCTGGTGACTTTTTGTTTCAGAGGGAAAGGCCCGTTGTTTATGTTTGGGGGCCATAGGCCCGGGTGGCCGGCTGGCTCCTGAAAATCCACAACACGCGGATATCTCCCAGACCCAAGCTGGCACCAGTGCCAGCTCGGGCTGGTTTGATAGTGCTAACCGAGTCCCACAATCTGCCATCAAGGACCGGGGCTGGTGACTTTTGTTTCAGAGGGAAATACCTGTTGTTTATGTTTGCGGGCCATAGGCCGGAGTGGCGGGCGTGGCTCCTGAAAATCCGCGATACGCAGGGATACCTCCCAGACCCAAGCTGGCACCAGTGCCAACTCGGGCTGGTTTGATAGTGCCAACGAGTCCCACAATCTGCCATCAAGGACCGGGGCTCGTGACTTTTGTTTCAGAGGGCAATGCCCGTTGTTTATGTTTGGGGGCCATAGGCCCGGAGTGGCCGGCTGGCTCCTGAAAATCCAGCGATACTCAGGATGTCTCCCCAGACCCAAGCTGGCACCAGTGCCAACTCGGGCTGGTTTGATAGTGCCAACGGAGTCCCACAATCTGCCATCAAGGCCGGGTCTGGTGACTTTTGTTTCAGAGGGAAAGGCCCGTTGTTTATGTTTGGGGGCCATAGGCCCGGTGGCGGCTGGCTCCTGAAAATCCAGCGTACGCAGGATGCCTCCCAGACCCAAGCTGGCACCAGTGCCAACTCGGGCTGGGCTGATAGTGCTAACGGAGTCCCACAATCTGCCATCAAGGCCGGGGCTGGTGACTTTTGTTTCAGAGGGAAAGGCCCGTTGTTTATGTTTGGGGGCCATAGGCCGGAGTGGCCCGGCTGGCTCCTGAAAATCCGCGATACGCAGGATGTCTCCCAGACCCAAGCTGGCACCAGTGCCAACTTCGGGCTGGTTTGATAGTGCCATCAGAGTCCCACAATCTGCCATCAAGGACCGGGACTGGTGACTTTTTGTTTCAGAGGGGCAATGCCCGTTGTTTATGTTGGGGGCCATAGGCCCGGGTGGCCGGCTGGCTCCTGAAAATCCGCGATACGCAGGATGCCTCCCAGACCCAAGCTGGCACCAGTGCCAACTCGGGCTGGTTTGATAGTGCCAACGGAGTCCCACAATCTGCCATCAAGGACCGGGGCTGGTGACTTTTGTTTCAGAGGGAAAGGCCCGTTGTTTATGTTTGGGGGCCATAGGCCCGGGTGGCCGGCTGGCTCCTGAAAATCCACGATACGCAGGATGCCTCCCAGACACAAGCTGGCACCAGTGCCAACTCGGGCTGGTTTGATAGTGCCAACGGGTCCCACAATCTGCCATCAAGGCCGGGGCTCGTGACTTTTGTTTCAGAGGGTAAGGCCCGTTGTTTATGTTTGGGGCGCGTAGCCCAGAGTGGCCGGCTGTCTCCTGAAAATCCGCAATACGCAGGATGCCTCCCAGACCCAAGCTGGCACCAGTGCCAACTTCGGGCTGGTTTGATAGTGCCAACGGAGTCCCACAATCTGCCATCAAGGACCGGGGCTGGTGACTTTTGTTTCAGAGGGAAAGGCCCGTTGATTTTGTTTGGGGCCCCATAGACGCGGTTTGCCGGCTGGCTCCTGAAAATACCACGATACACAGGATGCCTCCCAGACACAAGCTGGCACCAGTGCCAACTCGGGCTGGTTTGATAGTGCCAACGGAGTCCCACAATCTGCCATCAAGGACCGGGGCTGGTGACTTTTGTTTCAGAGGGAAAGGCCCGTTGATTATATTTGGGGGCCATAGACCGGAATGGCCGGCTGGCTCCTGAAAAAGAAGTTACGCGGGATGCCTCCCAGACCCAAGCTGGCACCAGTGCCAACTCAGGCTGGTTTGATAGTGCCAACGGAGTCCCACAATCTGCCATCAAGGACCGGGGCTGGTGAGTTTTGTTTCAGAGGGCAAGGCCCGTTGTTTATGTTGGGGGCCATAGGCCGGGTTGGCCGGCTGGCTCCTGAAAATCCACGGTACGCAGGATGCCTCCCAGACCCAAGCTGGCACCAGTGCCAACTCAGGCTGGTTTGATAGTGCTAACAGAGTCCCACAATCTGCCATCAAGGACCGGGGCTGGTGACTTTTGTTTCAGAGGGAAAGGCCCGTTGTTTATGTTTGGGGGCCATAGGCCCGGGTGGCGGCTGGCTCCTGAAAATCGGCATTACGCAGGATGCCTCCCAGACCCAAGCTGGCACCAGTGCCAACTCGGGCTGGTTTGATAGTGCCAACGAGTCCCACAATCTGCCATCAAGGACCGGGGCTGGTGACTTTTGTTACAGAGGGTAAGGCCCGTTGTTTATATTTGGGCGCCATAGGCCCGGATTGGCGGCTGGCTCCTGAAAATACACAATACACAAGATGCCTCCCAGACCCAAGCTGGCACCAGTGCCAACTCTGGCTTGTTTGATAGTGCCAACGGAGTCCCACAATCTGCCATCAAGGCCGGGGCTCGTGACTTTTTGTTTCAGAGGGCAAGGCCCGTTGTTTATGTTTGGGGCCATAGGCCGGAGTGGCCGGCTAGCTCCTGAAAATACACGATACACAGGATGCCTCCCAGACCAAAGCTGGCACAAGAGCCAACTCAGGCTGCTTTGATAGTGCCAACAGAGTCCCACAATCTGCCATCAAGGACCGGGGCTGGTGACTTTTGTTTCAGAGGTCAATGCCCGTTGTTTATGTTTGGGGGCCATAGGCCGGGTGGCGGCTGGCTCCTGAAAATCCGCGATACGCAGGATGCCTCCCAGACCCAAGCTGGCACCAGTGCCAACTCGGGCTGGTTTGATAGTGCTAACGGAGTCCCACAATCTGCCATCAAGGACCGGGGCTGGTGACTTTTGTTTCAGAGGGAAAGGCCCGTTGTTTATGTTTGGGGGCCCTAGGCCCGGAGTGGCCGGCTGGCTCCTGAAAATCCGCGATACGCAGGATGCCTCCCAGACCCAAGCTGGCACCAATGCCAACTCGGGCTTGTTTCCTAGTGCCAATGGAGTCCCACAATCTGCCATCAAGGCCGGGGCTCGTGACTTTTTTGTTTCAGAGGGCAATGCCCGTTGTTTATGTTTGGGGGCCATAGGCCGGAGTGCCGGCTGGCTCCTGAAAATAGAGATACGCAGGATGCCTCCCAGACCCAAGCTGGCACCAGTGCCAACTCGGGCTGGTTTGATAGTGCCAACGGAGTCCCACAATCTGCCATCAAGGACCGGGGCTGGTGACTTTTGTTTCAGAGGGTAAGGCCCGTTGTTTATGTTTGGGGGCCATAGGCCGGAGTGGCGGCTGGCTCCTGAAAATCGGCGTACGCAGGATGCCTCCCAGACCCAAGCTGGCACCAGTGCCAACTCGGGCTGGTTTGATAGTGCCAACGGAGTCCCACAATCTGCCATCAAGGACCGGGGCTGGTGACTTTTGTTTCAGAGGTTAAGGCCCGTTGTTTATGTTTGGGGCCATAGGCCCGGAGTGGCCGGCTGGCTCCTGAAAATACACGATACACAGGATGCCTCCCAGACCCAAGCTGGCACCAGTGCCAATTTGGGCTGGTTTGATAGTGCCAACGGAGTCCCACAATCTGCCATCAAGGACCGGGGCTGGTGACTTTTGTTTCAGAGGGCAAGGCCCGTTGTTTATGTTGGGGGCCATAGGCCGGTTGGCCGGCTGGCTCCTGAAAATCAGCATACGCCAGGATGCCTCCCAGACCCAAGCTGGCACCAGTGCCAACTCGGGCTGGTTTGATAGTGCCAACGGAGTCCCACAATCTGCCATCAAGGACCGGGGCTGGTGACTTTTGTTTCAGAGGGAAAAGGCCGTTGTTTATGTTTGGGGGCCATAGGCCGGGTGGCCCGGCTGGCTCCTGAAAATCCGTCGCAGGATGCCTCCCAGACCCAAGCTGGCACCAGTGCCAACTCGGGCTGGTTTGATAGTGCCAACGGAGTCCCACAATCTGCCATCAAGGACCGGGGCTGGTGACTTTTGTTTCAGAGGGAAAGGCCGTTGTTTATGTTTGGGGGCCATAGGCCCGAGTGGCGGCTGGCTCCTGAAAATCCCGCGATACGCAGGATGCCTCCCAGACCCAAGCTGGCACCAGTGCCAACTCGGGCTGGTTTGATAGTGCCAACGAGTCCCACAATCTGCCATCAAGGACCGGGGCTGGTGACTTTTGTTTCAGAAGGAAAGGCCCGTTGTTTATGTTTGGGGGCCATAGGCCGGAGTGGCCGGCTGGCTCCTGAAAATCGCGATACACAGGATGCCTCCCAGACCCAAGCTGGCACCAGTGCCAACTCGGGCTGGTTTGATAGTGCCAACGGAGTCCCACAATCTGCCATCAAGGACCGGGGCTGGTGACTTTTGTTTCAGAGGGAAAGGCCCGTTGTTTATGTTTGGGGGCCATAGGCCGGAGTAGCGGCTGGCTCCTGAAAATACCGTACGCAGGATGCCTCCCAGACCCAAGCTGGCACCAGTGCCAACTCGGGCTGGTTTGATAGTGCTAGCGGAGTCCCACAATCTGCCATCAAGGACCGGGGCTGGTGACTTTTGTTTCAGAGGGAAGGCCCGTTTTTTGTTTGGGGGCCATAGGCCGGGTAGCCGGCTGGCTCCTGAAAATCCACGATACGCGGATGCCTCCCAGACCCAAGCTGGCACCAGTGCCAACTTCGGGCTGGTTTGATAGTGCCTAGCAGTTCCCACAATCTGCCATCAAGGCCGGGGCTGGTGACTTTTGTTTCAGAGGAAAGGCCCGTTGTTTATGTTTGAGGGGCCTAGGCCGAGGTGGCGGCTGGCTCCTGAAAATCCAGCGATACGCAGGATGCCTCCCAGACCCAAGCTGGCACCAGTGCCAACTCGGGCTGGTTTGATGTGCCAGCGAGTCCCACAATCTGCCATCAAGGACGGGGCTGGTGACTTTTGTTTCAGGGGAAAGGCCCGTTGTTTATGTTTGGGGGCCATGGCCCGGTTGGCCGGCTGGCTCCTGAAAATTCACACGATACCAGGATGCCTCCCAGACCCAAGCTGGCACCAGTGCCAACTCGGGCTGGTTTGATAGTGCTAACGAGTCCCACAATCTGCCATCAAGGAACGGGGCTGGTGACTTTTGTTTCAGAGGGAAAGGCCCGTTGATTTATGTTTGGGGCCGTAGACGCAGTGGCGGCTGGCTCCTGAAAATCCGCGATCGCAGGATGCCTCCCAGACCCAAGCTGGCACCAGTGCCAACTCGGGCTGGTTTGATAGTGCTAACGGAGTCCCCCAATCTGCCATCAAGGACCGGGGCTGGTGACTTTTGTTTCAGAGGGAAAGGCCCGTTGTTTATGTTTGGGGGCCATAGGCCGGTTGGCGGCTGGCTCCTGAAAATCCAGCGATACGCAGGATGCCTCCCAGGCCCAGCTTGGCACCAGTGCCAACTCGGGCTGGTTTGATAGTGCCAACGGAGTCCCACAATCTGCCATCAAGGACCGGGGCTGGTGAGTTTTGTTTCAGAGGGCAAGGCCCGTTGTTTATGTTGGGGGCCATAGGCGGGTTGGCCCGGCTGGCTCCTGAAAATCCACGATACGCAGGATGCCTCCCAGACCCAAGCTGGCACCAGTGCCAACTCAGGCTGGTTTGATAGTGCCAACGGAGTCCCACAATCTGCCATCAGGCCGGGGCTGGTGACTTTGTTTTCAGAGGGAAGGCCGTTGTTTGTTTGGGGGCCTAGGCGGGCGAGGCGCGGCTGGCTCCTGAAAATCCGCGATACTCAGGATGCCTCCCAGACCCAAGCTGGCACCAGTGCCAACTCGGGCTGGTTTGATAGTGCCAACGGAGTCCCACAATCTGCCATCAAGGACCGGGGCTGGTGACTTTTGTTTCAGAGGGAAGGGCGCCGTTGTTTATGTTTGGGGCCATAGGCCCGGAGTGGCCGCTGGCTCCTGAAAATCCGCGATACGCGGGATGCCTCCCAGACCCAAGCTGGCACCAGTGCCAACTTGGGCTGGTTTGATAGTGGCGCGAGGTCCCACAATCTGCCATCAAGGACCGGGGCTCGTGATTTTTGTTTCAGAGGGAAGGCCCGTTGTTTATGTTTGGGGCCATAGGCCGGATGGCCGGCTGGCTCCTGAAAATCCCGCGATACGCAGGATGCCTCCCCAGACCCAAGCTGGCACCAGTGCCAACTTCGGGCTGGTTTGGTAGTGCCAACGAGTCCCACAATCTGCCATCAAGGACCGGGGCTGGTGACTTTTTGTTTCAGAGGAAAGACCCGTTGTTTATGTTTGGGGGCCATAGACCGGAGTGGCCGGCTGGCTCCTGAAAATCCGCGATACGCAGGATGCCTCCCAGACCCAAGCTGGCACCAGTGCCAACTTCGGGCTGGTTTGATAGTGCCAACGGAGTCCCACAATCTGCCATCAGGACGGGGCTGGTGACTTTTGTTTCAGAGGGAAGGCCCGTTGTTTATATTTGGGGGCCATAGGCCGGAGTGGCGGCTGGCTCCTGAAAATCCGATTCGTGGGATGCCTCCCAGACCCAAGCTGGCACCAGTGCCAACTCGGGCTGGTTTGATAGTGCTAACGAGGTCCCACAATCTGCCATCAAGGACCGGGGCTGGTGACTTTTGTTTCAGAGGGAAAGGCCCGTTGTTTATGTTTGGGGGCCATAGGCCGGGGTTGGCGGCTGGCTCCTGAAAATCCGCGATGCACAGGATGTCTCCCAGACCCAAGCTGGCACCAGTGCCAACTCGGGCTGGTTTGATAGTGCTAACGGAGTCCCACAATCTGCCATCAAGGACCGGGGCTGGTGACTTTTGTTTCAGAGGGAAGACCCGTTGTTTATGTTTGCGGGCCTAGGCCGGAGTGGCGGCTGGCTCCTGAAAATCCGCCGCATGCGGATACCTCCCAGACCCAAGCTGGCACCAGTGCCAACTCGGGCTGGTTTGATAGTGCCAGCGGAGTCCCACAATCTGCCATCAAGGACCGGGGCTCGTGAGTTATTGTTTCAGAGGGCAATGCCCGTTGTTTATGTTTGGGGCCATAGGCGGGTAGCCGACTGGCTCCTGAAAAACCCGCGATACTCAGGATGTCTCCCAGACCCAAGCTGGCACCAGTGCCAACTCGGGCTGGTTTGATAGTGCCAAGCGGGTCCCACAATCTGCCATCAAGGACCGGGGCTGGTGACTTTTGTTTCAGAGGGAAAGGCCTGTTTTTATGTTTGGGGGCATAGGCCCGGTGGCCGGCTGGCTCCTGAAAATCGCGCGATACGCAGGATGCCTCCCAGACCCAAGCTGGCACCAGTGCCAACTCGGGCTGGTTTGATAGTGCCACGGGGTCCCACAATCTGCCATCAAGGACCGGGGCTGGTGACTTTTGTTTCAGAGGGAAGGCCCGTTGTTTATGTTTGGGGGCCATAGGCCGGAGTGGCGGCTGGCTCCTGAAAATCCCGATACGCAGGATGCCTCCCAGACCCAAGCTGGCACCAGTGCCAACTCCGGGGCTGGTTTGATAGTGCCGGGGTGTCCCACAATCTGCCATCAAGGACCGGGGCTCGTGACTTTTTTTTCAGAGGGAAGGCCCGTTGTTTTTGTTTGGGGCCTAGCCCGGAGTGGCGGGCCTGGCTCCTGAAAATCGCGGACGCAGGATGCCTCCCAGACCCAAGCTGGCACCAGTGCCAACTCGGGCTGGTTTGATGGTAGCAGGGAGTCCCACAATCTGCCATCAAGGACCGGGGCTGGTGACTTTTTGTTTCAGAGGGAAAGGCCCGTTGTTTATGTTTGGGGCCATAGGCCGGAGTGGCCGGCTGGCTCCTGAAAATTGCCGATACACGGATGCCTCCCAGGCCCAAGCTGGCACCAGTGCCAACTCGGGCTGGTTTGATAGTGCCAACGGGGTCCCACAATCTGCCATCAAGGACCGGGGCTGGTGACTTTTGTTTCAGAGGAAAAGGGCCCGTTGTTTTTGTTTGGGGGCCATAGGCCCGGGTGCCCGCTGGCTCCTGAAAATCCGAAGCTACGCAGGATGCCTCCCAGACCCAAGCTGGCACCAGTGCCAACTTCGGGCTGGTTTGATAGTGCCAACGGAGTCCCACAATCTGCCATCAAGGACGGGGCTGGTGACTTTTGTTTCGAGGGAAAAGGCCCGTTGTTTATGGAGCGGTCGCGCTCTGTTTTGGGGGGGGAATGCCCCCCAAGATGGTCACCAGTGCCAACTCGGGCTGGTTTGATAGTGCCAACGGGAGTCCCACAATCTGCCATCAAGACCGGGGCTGGTGAGTTTTGTTTCAGAGGGAAGGCCCGTTGTTTGTGTTTAGGGCCCCTAGGCCGGATTGGCGGCTGGCTCCTGAAAATCCGCGATACGCAGGATGCCTCCCAGACCCAAGCTGGCACCAGGTACCATTCGGGCTGGTTTGATAGTGCCAACCGGTCCCACAATCTGCCATCAGGACCCGGGGCTGGTGACTTTTGTTTCAGAGGGAAAGGCCCGTTGTTTATGTTTGGGGCCATAGGCCGGTGATGCGGCTGGCTCCTGAAAATCCGGTGATACCAGGATGCCTCCCAGACCCAAGCTGGCACCAGTGCCAACTTCGGGCTGGTTTGATAGTGCCAACGGAGTCCCACAATCTGCCATCAAGGACCGGGGCTGGTGACTTTTGTTTCAGAGGGAAAGGCCCGTTGTTTATGTTTGGGGGCCATAGGCCGGGGTAGCCGGCTGGCTCCTGAAAATCCCGCGATACGCAGGATGCCTCCCAGACCCAAGCTGGCACCAGTGCCAACTCGGGCTGGTTTGATAGTGCCAACGAGGTCCCACAATCTGCCATCAAGGCCGGGGCTGGTGACTTTTGTTTCAGAGGGAAAGGCCCGTTGTTTATGTTTGGGGGCCATAGGCCGGGTGGCGGGCTGGCTCCTGAAAATCCGCGATACGCAGGATGCCTCCCAGACCCAAGCTGGCACCAGTGCCAACTCGGGCTGGTTTGATAGTGCCAACGGAGTCCCACAATCTGCCATCAAGGACCGGGGCTGGTGACTTTTTGTTTCAGAGGGAAAGGCCGTTGTTTATGTTGGGGGCCATAGGCCGGGGTCCGGGCTCCTGAAAATCCAGCGCTACGGGATGCCTCCCAGACCCAAGCTGGCACCAGTGCCTACTGCTGTTTTGATAGTGCCAGAGGTCCCACAATCTGCCATCAAGGACGGGGGCTGGTGACTTTTGTTTCAGAGGGAAAGGCCCGTTGTTTATGTTGGGGCCATAGGCCGGGTGGCCGGCTGGCTCCTGAAAATGCGCACACAGGATGCCTCCCAGACCCAAGCTGGCACCAGTGCCAACTTCGGGCTGGTTTGATAGTGCCAACGAGTCCCACAATCTGCCATCAAGGACCCGGGGCTGGTGACTTTTGTTTCAGAGGAAAGGCCCGTTGTTTATGTTTGGGGCCATAGGCCGAGGTGGCCGGCTGGCTCCTGAAAATACCGCGTACGCGGGATGCCTCCCAGACCCAAGCTGGCACCAGTGCCAACTCGGGCTGGTTTGATAGTGCCAACGGAGTCCCACAATCTGCCATCAAGGCCGGGGCTGGTGACTTTTGTTTCAGAGGGAAAGGCCCGTTGTTTATGTTTGGGGGCCATAGGCCGGAGTGGCCGCTGGCTCCTGAAAATCCGCGATACGCAGGATGCCTCCCAGACCCAAGCTGGCACCAGTGCCAACTCGGGCTGGTTTGATAGTGCCAACAGAGTCCCACAATCTGCCATCAAGGACCGGGGCTGGTGACTTTTGTTTCAGAGGAAAGCCCGTTGTTTATGTTTGGGGGCCATAGGCCGGAGTGGCCGGCTGGCTCCTGAAAATACGCCGTCGCGGGATGCCTCCCAGACCCAAGCTGGCACCAGTGCCAACTCGGGCTGGTTTGATAGTGCCAACAGAGTCCCACAATCTGCCATCAAGGACGGGGCTGGTGACTTTTGTTTCAGAGGGCAAGGCCCGTTGTTTATGTTTGGGGGCCATAGGCCGGAGTGGCGGGCTGGCTCCTGAAAATCCCGCGATCACGGGATGCCTCCCAGACCCAAGCTGGCACCAGTGCCAATTCGGGCTGGTTTGATAGTGCCAAGCGGAGTCCCACAATCTGCCATCAAGGACCGGGGCTGGTGAGTTTTGTTTCAGAGGGAAGGCCCGTTGTTTATGTTTGGGTGCCATAGGCGGGAGGTGTCGGCTGGCTCCTGAAAAGACCCAAGCTGGCACCAATGCCAACTTCGGGCTGGTTTGCGTGCCAATGGAGTCCCACAATCTGCCATCAAGGCCGGGGCTGGTGACTTTTTGTTTCAGAGGCTGGTCTTGTTTATGTTTGGGGGCCATAGGGCCGGAGTGGCGCTGGCTCCTGAAAATAGCCGATGCATGGGATGCCTCCCAGACCCAAGCTGGCACCAGTGCCAACTCGGGCTGGTTTGATAGTGCTAACGGAGTCCCACAATCTGCCATCAAGGACCGGGGCTGGTGACTTTTGTTTCAAGGGGAAAGGCCGTTGTTTTTGGGGGCCATTAGGCCGGAGTGGCGGTGGCTCCTGAAAATCCACGATTCGCAGGATGCCTCCCAGACCCAAGCTGGCACCAGTGCCAACTCGGGCTGGTTTGATAGTGCCAACGAGGTCCCACAATCTGCCATCAAGGACGGGGCTGGTGACTTTTGTTTCAGAGGGAAAGGCCCGTTGTTTATGTTTGGGGGCCATAGGCGGGAGTGGCGGCTGGCTCCTGAAAATCCAACGATACGCAGGATGCCTCCCAGACCCAAGCTGGCACCAGTGCCAATTCGGGCTGGTTTGATAGTGCCAACGAGTCCCACAATCTGCCATCAAGGACCGGGGCTGGTGACTTTTGTTTCAGAGGGCAAGGCCCGTTGTTTATGTTTGGGGCCATAGGCCGGGTGGCCGCTGGCTCCTGAAAATCCGGTACGCAGGATGCCTCCCAGACCCAAGCTGGCACCAGTGCCAACTCGGGCTGGTTTGATAGTGCCAACGGAGTCCCACAATCTGCCATCAAGGACCGGGGCTGGTGACTTTTGTTTCAGAGGGAAAGGCCCGTTGTTTATGTTTGGGGGCCATAGGCCGGGGTGGCCCGGCTGGCTCCTGAAAATCCGCGTCGCGCAGGATGCCTCCCAGACCCAAGCTGGCACCAGTGCCAACTCGGGCTGGTTTGATAGTGCCAGCAGGTCCCACAATCTGCCATCAAGGACCGGGGCTGGTGACTTTTGTTTCAGAGGGAAGGCCCGTTGTTTATGTTTGGGGCCCATAGGCCCGGTGGCGGCTGGCTCCTGAAAATACACGATACACGGGATGCCTCCCAGACCCAAGCTGGCACCAGTGCCAACTCGGGCTGGTTTGATAGTGCCAACGGAGTCCCACAATCTGCCATCAAGGACCCGGGCTGGTGACTTTTTTGTTTCAGAGGGAAAGGCCCGTTGTTTTGTTATGTTTGGGGGCCATAGGCCGGGTGGCGGCTGGCTCCTGAAAATCCACGATACGCAGGATGCCTCCCAGACCCAAGCTGGCACCAGTGCCAACTCGGGCTGGTTTGATAGCTACAGCGAGTCCCACAATCTGCCATCAGGACCCGGGGCTGGTGACTTTTGTTTCAGAGGGAAGGCCCGTTGTTTATGTTTTGGGGGCCATAGGCCCGGAGTGGCGGCTGGCTCCTGAAAATCCCGCGATTACGCGGGATGCCTCCCCAGACCCAAGCTGGCACCAGTGCCAACTCGGGCTGGTTTGATAGTGCTAACGGGTCCCACAATCTGCCATCAAGGACCGGGGCTGGTGACTTTTGTTTCAGAGAGGGAAGGCCCGTTGTTTATGTTTGGGGCCATAGGCCGGGTGGCGGCTGGCTCCTGAAAATCCACGATCACAGGATGCCTCCCAGACCCAAGCTGGCACCAGTGCCAACTTCGGGCTGGTTTGATAGTGCCACGGGGTCCCACAATCTGCCATCAAGGACGGGGCTGGTGACTTTTGTTTCAGAGGGCAAGGCCGTTGTTTATGTTTGGGGGCCATAGGCCGGGTGGCCGGCTGGCTCCTGAAAATCAGCGTTACGCGGGATGCCTCCCAGACCCAAGCTGGCACCAGTGCCAACTCGGGCTGGTTTGATAGTGCTACGGAGTCCCACAATCTGCCATCAAGGACCGGGGCTGGTGACTTTTGTTTCAGAGGAAGCCCGTTGTTTTTATGTTTGGGGGCCATAGGCCCGGGTGGCCGACTGGCTCCTGAAAATCCCCGATCGCAGGATGCCTCCCAGACCCAAGCTGGCACCAGTGCCAACTCGGGCTGGTTTGATAGTGCCAACGGAGTCCCACAATCTGCCATCAAGGACCGGGGCTGGTGACTTTTGTTTCAGAGGGAAAGGCCCGTTGTTTATGTTTGGGGGCACTAGGCCGGGGGTGGCCGGGTGGCTCCTGAAAATCCGCGTTACGCAGGATGCCTCCCAGACCCAAGCTGGCACCAGTGCCAACTCGGGCTGGTTTGATAGTGCCAGCGGAGTCCCACAATCTGCCATCAAGGACCGGGGCTGGTGACTTTTGTTTCAGAGGGAAAGGCCCGTTGTTTATGTTTGGGGGCCATAGGCCGGAGTGGCCGGCTGGCTCCTGAAAATCCGCGCATGCAGGATGCCTCCCAGACCCAAGCTGGCACCAGTGCCAACTCGGGCTGGTTTGATAGTGCCAACGGAGTCCCACAATCTGCCATCAAGGACCGGGGCTGGTGACTTTTGTTTCAGAGGGAAGGCCCGTTGTTTATGTTTGGGGGCCATAGGGCCGGAGTGGCGGCTGGCTCCTGAAAATCCACGATCCGGGATGCCTCCCAGACCCAAGCTGGCACCAGTGCCAACTCGGGCTGGTTTGATAGTGCCAACGGAGTCCCACAATCTGCCATCAAGGACCGGGGCTGGTGACTTTTGTTTCAGAGGGAAGGCCCGTTGTTTATGTTTGGGGGCCATAGGCCGGGTGGCCGGCTGGCTCCTGAAAATCCACGATACGCAGGATGCCTCCCAGACCCAAGCTGGCACCAGTGCCAACTCGGGCTGGTTTGATAGTGCCGGGGCCCCCCACCCCCCCAACAGGACCGGGGCTGGTGACGGGGGGCCCCCGCCCCCCCCCCAAAGAAAGGGGGCTCGTGTGTTTTGTTTCAGAGGGAAAGGCCCGTTGTTTATGTTTGGGGGCCATAGGCCGGAATGGCCGGCTGGCTCCTGAAAATCCACGATACGCAGGATGCCTCCCAGACCCAAGCTGGCACCAGTGCCAACTCGGGCTGGTTTGATAGTGCTAACGGAGTCCCACAATCTGCCATCAAGGACCGGGGCTGGTGACTTTTGTTTCAGAGGGAAAGGCCCGTTGTTTATGTTTGGGGGCCATAGGCCGGAGTGGCCGGCTGGCTCCTGAAAATCCGCGATACGCAGGATGCCTCCCAGACCCAAGCTGGCACCAGTGCCAACTCGGGCTGGTTTGATAGTGCCAACGAGTCCCACAATCTGCCATCAAGGACCGGGGCTGGTGACTTTTGTTTCAGAGGGAAAGGCCCGTTGTTTATGTTTGCGGGGCCATAGGCCCGGAGTGGCCGGCTGGCTCCTGAAAATCCACGATACGCAGGATGCCTCCCAGACCCAAGCTGGCACCAGTGCCAACTCGGGCTGGTTTGATAGTGCCAACGGAGTCCCACAATCTGCCATCAAGGACCGGGGCTGGTGACTTTTGTTTCAGAGGGAAGGCCCGTTGTTTATGTTTGGGGGCCATAGGCCCTGAGTGGCCGGCTGGCTCCTGAAAATCCGCGATACGCAGGATGCCTCCCAGACCCAAGCTGGCACCAGTGCCAACTCGGGCTGGTTTGATAGTGCCAACGGAGTCCCACAATCTGCCATCAAGGACCGGGGCTGGTGACTTTTGTTTCAGAGGGAAAGGCCCGTTGTTTATGTTTGGGGGCCATAGGCCCGGAGTGGCCGGCTGGCTCCTGAAAATCCGCGATACGCAGGATGCCTCCCAGACCCAAGCTGGCACCAGTGCCAACTCGGGCTGGTTTGATAGTGCTAACGGAGTCCCACAATCTGCCATCAAGGACCGGGGCTGGTGACTTTTGTTTCAGAGGGAAAGGCCCGTTGATTATGTTTGGGGGCCATAGGCCCGAGTGGCCGGCTGGCTCCTGAAAATCCGCGATACGCAGGATGCGTCCCAGACCCAAGCTGGCACCAGTGCCAACTCGGGCTGGTTTGATAGTGCCAACGGAGTCCCACAATCTGCCATCAAGGACCGGGGCTGGTGACTTTTGTTTCAGAGGGCAATGCCCGTTGTTTATGTTTGGGGACCATAGGCCCGGAGTGGCCGGCCTGGCTCCTGAAAATCCGCGATACGCAGGATGCCTCCCAGACCCAAGCTGGCACCAGTGCCAACTCGGGCTGGTTTGATAGTGCCAACGGAGTCCCACAATCTGCCATCAAGGACCGGGGCTGGTGACTTTTGTTTCAGAGGGAAAGGCCCGTTGTTTATGTTTGGGGGCCATAGGCCGGAGTGGCCGGCTGGCTCCTGAAAATCCGCGATACGCAGGATGCCTCCCAGACCCAAGCTGGCACCAGTGCCAACTCGGGCTGGTTTGATAGTGCCAACGGAGTCCCACAATCTGCCATCAAGGACCGGGGCTGGTGACTTTTGTTTCAGAGGGAAAGGCCCGTTGTTTATGTTTGGGGGCCATAGCCCGGAGTGGCCCGGCTGGCTCCTGAAAATCGACGATACGCAGGATGCCTCCCAGACCCAAGCTGGCACCAGTGCCAACTCGGGCTGGTTTGATAGTGCCAATGGAGTCCCACAATCTGCCATCAAGGACCGGGGCTGGTGACTTTTGTTTCAGAGGGAAAGGCCCGCTGATTTTATTTGGGCCCCATAGACACGGATTTGCCGGCTGGCTCCTGAAAATACACGATACACAGGATGCCTCCCAGACACAAGCTGGCACCAGTGCCAACTCGGGCTGGTTTGATAGTGCCAACGGAGTCCCACAATCTGCCATCAAGGACCGGGGCTGGTGACTTTTGTTTCAGAGGGAAAGGCCCGTTGATTATATTTGGGGGCCATAGACCCGGAATGGCCGGCTGGCTCCTGAAAAAAGAAGTTACGCAGGATGCCTCCCAGACCCAAGCTGGCACCAGTGCCAACTCAGGCTGGTTTGATAGTGCCAACGGAGTCCCACAATCTGCCATCAAGGACCGGGGCTGGTGAGTTATGTTTCAGAGGGCAATGCCCGTTGTTTATGTTTGGGGGCCATAGGCCCGGATTGGCCGGCTGGCTCCTGAAAATCCACGGTACTCAGGATGCCTCCCAGACCCAAGCTGGCACCAGTGCCAACTCAGGCTGGTTTGATAGTGCTAACAGAGTCCCACAATCTGCCATCAAGGACCGGGGCTGGTGACTTTTGTTTCAGAGGGAAAGGCCCGTTGTTTATGTTTGGGGGCCATAGGCCCGGAGTGGCCGGCTGGCTCCTGAAAATCGGCGATACGCAGGATGCCTCCCAGACCCAAGCTGGCACCAGTGCCAACTCGGGCTGGTTTGATAGTGCCAACGGAGTCCCACAATCTGCCATCAAGGACCGGGGCTGGTGACTTTTGTTACAGAGGGTAAGGCCCGTTGTGTATATTTGGGCTCCATAGGCCCGGATTGGCCGGCTGGCTCCTGAAAATACACAATACACAAGATGCCTCCCAGACCCAAGCTGGCACCAGTGCCAACTCTGGCTTGTTTGATAGTGCCAACGGAGTCCCACAATCTGCCATCAAGGCCCGGGGCCCGTGACTTTTGATTCAGAGGGCAATGCCCGTTGTTTATGTTTGGGGGACATAGGACCGGAGTGGCCGGCTAGCTCCTGAAAATACACGATACACAGGATGCCTCCCAGACCAAAGCTGGCACAAGAGCCAACTCAGGCTGGTTTGATAGTGCCAACGGAGTCCCACAATCTGCCATCAAGGACCGGGGCTGGTGACTTTTGTTTCAGAGGGAAAGGCCCGTTGTTTATGTTTGGGGCCATAGGCCGGGTGGCCGGCTGGCTCCTGAAAATCCACGATACGCAGGATGCCTCCCAGACCGAAGCTGGCACCAGTGCCAACTCGGGCTGGTTTGATAGTGCTAACGGAGTCCCACAATCTGCCATCAAGGACCGGGGCTGGTGACTTTTGTTTCAGAGGGAAAGGCCCGTTGTTTATGTTTGGGGGCCGTAGGCCCGGAGTGGCCGGCTGGCTCCTGAAAATCGGCGATACGCAGGATGCCTCCCAGACCCAAGCTGGCACCAGTGCCAACTCGGGCTTGTTTCCTAGTGCCAACGGAGTCCCACAATCTGCCATCAAGGCCCGGGGCTCGTGACTTTTGTTTCAGAGGGCAATGCCCGTTGTTTATGTTTGGGGGCCATAGGCCCGGAGTGGCCGGCTGGCTCCTGAAAATAGAAGATACGCAGGATGCCTCCCAGACCCAAGCTGGCACCAGTGCCAACTCAGGCTGGTTTGATAGTGCTAACGGAGTCCCACAATCTGCCATCAAGGACCGGGGCTGGTGACTTTTGTTTCAGAGGGTAAGGCCCGTTGTTTATGATTAGGGGCCATAACCCGGAGTGGCCGGCTGGCTCCTGAAAATCGGCGATTACGCAGGATGCCTCCCAGACCCAAGCTGGCACCAGTGCCAACTCGGGCTGGTTTGATAGTGCCAACGGAGTCCCACAATCTGCCATCAAGGACCGGGGCTGGTGGCTTTTGTTACAGAGGGTAAGGCCCGTTGTTTATGTTTGGGCGCCATAGGCCCGGATTGGCCGGCTGGCTCCTGAAAATACACGATACACAGGATGCCTCCCAGACCCAAGCTGGCACCAGTGCCAATTTGGGCTGGTTTGATAGTGCCAACGGAGTCCCACAATCTGCCATCAAGGACCGGGGCTGGTGACTTTTGTTTCAGAGGGCAATGCCCGTTATTTATGTTTGGGGGCCATAGGCCCGGAGTGGCCGGCTGGCTCCTGAAAATCCGCGATACGCAGGATGCCTCCCAGACCCAAGCTGGCACCAGTGCCAACTCGGGCTGGTTTGATAGTGCCAACGGAGTCCCACAATCTGCCATCAAGGACCGGGGCTGGTGACTTTTGTTTCAGAGGGAAAGGCCCGTTGATTATGTTTGGGGGCTCTAGGTCCGCAGTGGCCGGCTGGCTCCTGAATATACACGATACGCAGGATGCCTCCCAGACCCAAGCTGGCACGAGAGCCAACTCAGGCTGGTTTGATAGTGCCAACGGAGTCCCACAATCTGCCATCAAGGACCGGGCCTGGTGACTTTTGTTTCAGAGGGAAAGGACTGTTGATTATGTTTGGGGGCCATAGGCCCGGAGTGGCCGGCTGGCTCCTGAAAATCCGCGATACGCAGGATGCCTCCCAGACACAAGCTGGCACCAGTGCCAACTCGGGCTTGTTTGATAGTGCCAACGGAGTCCCACAATCTGCCATCATGTACCGGGACTGGTGACTTTTGTTTCAGAGGGCAATGCCCGTTGTTTATGTTTGGGGGCCATAGGCCCGGAGTGGCCGGCTGGCTCCTGAAAATCCGCGATACGCAGGATGCCTCCCAGACCCAAGCTGGCACCAGTGCCAATTCGGGCTGGTTTGATAGTGCCAACGGAGTCCCACAATGTGCCATCAAGGACCGGGGCTGGTGACTTTTGTTTCAGAGGGAAAGGCCCGTTGATTATGTTTGGGGGCCATAGGCCCGGAGTGGCCGGCTGGCTCCTGAAAATCCGCGATACGCAGGATGCCTCCCAGACCCAAGCTGGCACCAGTGCCAACTCGGGCTGGTTTGATAGTGCCAACGGAGTCCCACAATCTGCCATCAAGGACCGGGGCTGGTGACTTTTGTTTCAGAGGGAAAGGCCCGTTGTTTATGTTTGGGGGCCATAGGCCCGGAGTGGCCGGCTGGCTCCTGAAAATCCACGATACTCAGGATGCCTCCCAGACCCAAGCTGGCACCAGTGCCAACTCGGGCTGGTCTGATAGTGCTAACGGAGTCCCACAATCTGCCATCAAGGCCGGGGCTGGTGACTTTTGTTTCAGAGGGAAAGGCCCGTTGATTATGTTTGGGGCCATAGGCCCGGAGTGGCCGGCTGGCTCCTGAAAATCCGCGATACGCAGGATGCGTCCCAGACCCAAGCTGGCACCAGTGCCAACTCGGGCTGGTTTGATAGTGCCAACGGAGTCCCACAATCTGCCATCAAGGACCGGGGCTGGTGAGTTTTGTTTCAGAGGGTAAGGCCCGTTGTTTATGTTTCGGGGCGTGTAACCCGGAGTGGCCGGCTGTCTCCTGAAAATCGGCGATACTCAGGATGCCTCCCAGACCCAAGCTGGCACCAGTGCCAACTCGGGCTGGTTTGATAGTGCCAACGGAGTCCCACAATCTGCCATCAAGGACCGGGGCTGGTGACTTTTGTTTCAGAGGGAAAGGCCCGTTGTTTATGTTTGGGCCCCATAGACACGGATTTGCCGGCTGGCTCCTGAAAATTCACGATACACAGGATGCCTCCCAGACCCAAGCTGGCACCAGTGCCAACTCGGGCTGGTTTGATAGTGCCAACGGAGTCCCACAATCTGCCATAAAGGACCGGGGCTGGTGACTTTTGTTTCAGAGGGAAAGGCCCGTTGATTATATTTGGGGGCCATAGGCCCGAATGGCCGGCTGGCTCCTGAAAATCGGGCTACGCAGGATGCCTCCCAGACCCAAGCTGGCACCAGTGCCAACTCAGGCTGGTTTGATAGTGCTAACGGAGTCCCACAATCTGCCATCAAGGACCGGGGCTGGTGACTTTTGTTTCAGAGGGAAAGGCCAGTTGATTTTTTTTGGGGGCCATAGGCCCGGAGTGGCCGGCTGGCTCCTGAAAATCCACGATACGCAGGATGCCTCCCAGACCCAAGCTGGCACCAGTGCCAACTCGGGCTGGTTTGATAGTGCCAACGGAGTCCCACAATCTGCCATCAAGGACCGGGGCTGGTGACTTTTGTTTCAGAGGGAAAGGCCTGTTGTTTATGTTTGGGGCCCTAGGCCCGGAGTGGCCGGCTGGCTCCTGAAAATCCGCGATACGCAGGATGCTTCCCAGACCCAAGCTGGCACCAGTGCCAACTCGGGCTGGTTTGATAGTGCCAACGGAGTCCCACAATCTGCCATCAAGGACCGGGGCTGGTGAGTTTTGTTTCAGAGGGCAAGGCCCGTTGTTTATGTTTGGGGCCATAGGCCGGAGTGGCCGGCTGGCTCCTGAAAATCCGCGATACTCAGGATGCTTCCCAGACCCAAGCTGGCACCAGTGCCAACTCGGGCTGGTTTGATAGTGCCAACGGAGTCCCACAATCTGCCATCAAGGACCGGGGCTGGTGACTTTTGTTTCAGAGGGAAAGGCCCGTTGATTATGTTTGGGGGCCATAGGCCCGGAGTGGCCGGCTGGCTCCTGAAAATCGGCGATACGCAGGATGCTTCCCAGACCCAAGCTGGCACCAGTGCCAACTCGGGCTGGTTTGATAGTGCCAACGGAGTCCCACAATCTGCCATCAAGGACCGGGGCTGGTGAGTTTTCTTTCAGAGGGTAAGGCCCGTTGTTTATGTTTGGGGCCATAGGCCCGGAGTGGCCGGCTGGCTCCTGAAAATCCGCGATACGCAGGATGCTTCCCAGACCCAAGCTGGCACCAGTGCCAACTCGGGCTGGTTTGATAGTGCCAACGGAGTCCTACAATCTGCCATAAAGGACCGGGGCTGGTGAGTTTTGTTTCAGAGGGTAAGGCCCGTTGTTTATGTTTGGGGCCATAGGCCCGGAGTGGCCGGCCTGGCTCCTGAAAATACGCGATATACAGGATGCTTCCCAGACCCAAGCTGGCACCAGTGCCAACTCGGGCTGGTTTGATAGTGCCAACGGAGTCCTACAATCTGCCATCAAGGACCGGGGCTGGTGAGTTTTCTTTCAGAGGGAAAGGCCCGTTGTTTGTGTTTGGGGGCCATAGGCCGGAGTGGCCGGCTGGCTCCTGAAAATCCGCGATACGCAGGATGCTTCCCAGACCCAAGCTGGCACCAGTGCCAACTCGGGCTGGTTTGATAGTGCCAACGGAGTCCTACAATCTGCCATCAAGGACCGGGGCTGGTGAGTTTTCTTTCAGAGGGAAAGGCCCGTTGTTTGTGTTTGGGGCCATAGTCCCGAGTGGCCGGCTGGCTCCTGAAAATCGGCGCTTTTCAGGATGGTTCCCAGACCCAAGCTGGCACCAGTGCCAACTCGGGCTGGTTTGAGAGTGCCAACGGAGTCCTGCAATCTGCCATAAAGGACCAGGGCTGGTGAGTTTTCTTTGCGAGAGGAACAAGCCTTTGTTTGTGTCTGGGTCCTGTAGCCGGGAGTGGCCGGCTGGCTCCTGAAATTCGGTGATTTTCAGGATGGTTCCCAGACCCAAGCTGGCACCAGTGGCAACTCGGGCTGGTTTGAGAGTGCCAAGGGACTCCTGCAATCTGCCATAAAGAACCAGGGCTGGTGAGTTTTCTTTGCCAGGAAAAGGGCCGATGTTTGTGTCTGGGTCCTGTGGCCGGGAGTGGCCGGCTGGCTCCTGAAATTCGGTGATTTTCAGGATGGTTCCCAGGCCCAAGCTGGCACCAGTGGCAACTCGGGCTGCTTTAACAGTGGCAAGGGACTCCTGCAATCTGCCATAAAGAACCAGGGCTGGTGAGTTTTCTTTGCCAGGGAAAAGGGCCGATGTTTGTGTCTGGGGTCCTGTGGCCGGGAGTGGCCGGCTGGCTCCTGAAATTCGGTGATTTTCAGGATGGTTCCCAGACCCAAGCTGGCACCAGTGGCAACTCGGGCTGGTTTGAGAGTGCCAAGGGACTCCTGCAATCTGCCATAAAGAACCAGGGCTGGTGTGTTTTCTTTGGAGGGAAAAGGGCCTTTGTTTAATCTGGGTACTGTGGCCGGGAGTGGCCGGCTGGCTCCTGAAATTCATTGATTTTTAGGATGGTTCCCAGACCCAAGCTGGCACCAGTGGTAACTCGGGCTGCTTTAACAGTGGCAAGGGACTCCTGCAATCTGCCATAAAGAACCAGGGCTGGTGAGTTTTCTTTGGAGGGAAAAGGGCCGATGTTTGTGTCTGGGGTCCTGTGGCCGGGAGTGGCCGGCTGGCTCCTGAAATTCGGTTGATTTTCAGGATGGTTCCCAGACCCAAGCTGGCACCAGTGGCAACTGGGGCTGGTTTGAGAGTGCCAAGGGACTCCTGCAATCTGCCATAAAGAACCAGGGCTGGTGAGTTTTCTTTGCGAGGGAATAGGGCCGATGTTTGTGTCTAGGTTCTCTTGCCCGGAGTGGCCGGCTGGCTCCTGAAATTCGGTGATTTTCAGGATGGTTCCCAGACACAAGCTGGCACCAGTGGCAACTCGGGCTGGTTTGAGAGTGCCAAGGGACTCCTGCAATCTGCCATAAAGAACCAGGGCTGGTGAGTTTTCTTTGCGAGGGAAAAGGGCCTTTGTTTGGGTCTGGGTCCTGTGGCCGGGAGTGGCCGGCTGGCTCCTGAAATTCGGTGATTTTCAGGATGGTTCCCAGACCCAAGCTGGCACCAGTGGCAACTCGGGCTGGTTTGAGAGTGCCAAGGGACTCCTGCAATCTGCCATGAAGGACCAGCGCTGGTGAGTTTTCTTTGCGAGGCAAAAAAGCCTTAGTTTGTGTCTGGGTCCTGTGGCCGGGAGTGGCCGGCTGGCTCCTGAAATTCGGTGATTTTCAGGATGGTTCCCAGACCCAAGCTGGCACCAGTGGCAACTCGGGCTGGTTTGAGAGTGCCAAGGGACTCCTGCAATCTGCCATAAAGAACCAGGGCTGGTGAGTTTTCTTTGCAGGGAAAAGGGCCGATGTTGGTGTCTGGGTCCTGTGGCCGGGAGTGGCCGGCTGGCTCCTGAAATTCGGTGATTTTCAGGATGGTTCCCAGACCCAAGCTGGCACCAGTGGCAACTCGGGCTGCTTTGAGAGTGCCAAGGGACTCCTGCAATCTGCCATAAAGAACCAGGGCTGGTGAGTTTTCTTTGCCAGGGAAAAGGGCCGATGTTTGTGTCTGGGTCCTGTGGCCGGGAGTGGCCGGCTGGCTCCTGAAATTCGGTGATTTTCAGGATGGTTCCCAGACCCAAGCTGGCACCAGTGGCAACTCGGGCTGCTTTGAGAGTGCCAAGGGACTCCTGCAATCTGCCATAAAGAACCAGGGCTGGTGAGTTTTCTTTGCCAGGGAAAAAGGGCCGATGTTTGTGTCTGGGTCCTGTGGCCGGGAGTGCCCGGCTGGCTCCTGAAATTCGGTGATTTTCAGGATGGTTCCCAGACCCAAGCTGGCACCAGTGGCAACTCGGGCTGGTTTGAGAGTGCCAAGGGACTCCTGCAATCTGCCATAAAGAACCAGGGCTGGTGAGTTTTCTTTGCAGGGAAAAGGGCCTTTGTTAAATCTGGGTCCTGTGGCCGGGAGTGGCCGGCTGGCTCCTGAAATTCGGTGATTTTCAGGATGGTTCCCAGACCCAAGCTGGCACCAGTGGCAACTCGGGCTGCTTTGAGAGTGCCAAGGGACTCCTGCAATCTGCCATAAAGAACCAGGGCTGGTGAGTTTTCTTTGGAGGGAAAAGGGCCGATGTTGGTGTCTGGGGTCCTGTGGCCGGGAGTGGCCGGCTGGCTCCTGAAATTCGGTGATTTTCAGGATGGTTCCCAGACCCAAGCTGGCACCAGTGGCAACTGGGGCTGGTTTGAGAGTGCCAAGGGACTCCTGCAATCTGCCATAAAGAACCAGGGCTGGTGAGTTTTTCTTTGCAGGGAAAAGGGCCGATGTTTGTGTCTGGGTCCTGTGGCCCGGAGTGGCCGGCTGGCTCCTGAAATTCGGTGATTTTCAGGATGGTTCCCAGACCCAAGCTGGCACCAGTGGCAACTCGGGCTGGTTTGAGAGTGCCAAGGGACTCCTGCAATCTGCCATAAAGAACCAGGGCTGGTGAGTTTTCTTTGCAGGGAAAAGGGCCGTTGTTTAGGTCTGGGTCCTGTGGCCGGGAGTGGCCGGCTGGCTCCTGAAAATCGGTGATTTTCAGGATGGTTCCCAGACCCAAGCTGGCACCAGTGGCAACTCGGGCTGGTTTGAGAGTGCCAAGGGACTCCTGCAATCTGCCATAAAGAACCAGGGCTGGTGAGTTTTCTTTGCCAGGGAAAAGGGCCTTAGTTTTTGTCTGGGTCCTGTGGCCGGGAGTGGCCGGCTGGCTCCTGAAATTCGGTGATTTTCAGGATGGTTCCCAGACCCAAGCTGGCACCAGTGGCAACTGGGGCTGGTTTGAGAGTGCCAAGGGACTCCTGCAATCTGCCATAAAGAACCAGGGCTGGTGAGTTTTCTTTGGGGAAAAAGGGCCGTGTTTTTGTCTGGGTCCTGTGGCGGGGAGTGGCGGGCTGGCTCCTGAAATTCGGTGATTTTCAGGATGTTGCTCCCAGACCCAAGCTGGCACCAGTGGCAACTTGGGCTGGTTTAACAGTTTCTAAGGTGTAGGTGACAAGAGACGCCATAAAGGACCAGGGACTGGTTGCACAACACTGGCATTGTGGGTGATGTTTGCAAACTGATGGAAAACAGTACCTTACCACTCTCCTGCCTTTTGCATTCACATGAATATTGTAATAGAAGCAGTTTTGGGACACTTGGTTTTCCGTTTTGCGGTGCAAAACACTCTGCAATCGTGCAAACCTCTAGAACACGATAGGTGTTTTTTTGCGTCCTGGCACAGTTTCTGCCTGCGCGTGGCATAGTGGGAAAGCTTTTCCTGAAGTTCGGTGATTTCAAGATGGTTCGCCAAGAACGAAGCGGCACAACACTGGCATTGTGGGTGCAGTTTGCAAACTGATAGAAAACAGTACCTTACCACTCTCCTGCCTTTTGCATTCACATGAAAATTGTAATAGAAGGAGTTTTGGACGACTTTCTTTTCCTTGGTGCAAAACACTCTGCAAACCTTTGTGCAACCTCTAGAACACGATAGGAGATGTTTTCTGTCCTGGCACAGTTTCTCCTTGCGAGACATAGTGAGAAAGCTTTTCTAAGGTGTAGGTGACAAGAGACGCTGAAAAAGAAACAAGCAGCACAACACTGGCATTGTGGGTGCAGTTTGCAAACTGATAGAAAACAGTACCTTACCACTCTCCTGCCTTTTGCATTCACATGAATATTGTAATAGAAGGAGTTTTGGACGACTTTCTTTTCCTTGGTGCAAAACACTCTGCAAACCTTTGTGCAACCTCTAGAACACGATAGGAGATGTTTTCTGTCCTGGCACAGTTTCTCCTTGCGAGACATAGTGGGAAAGCTTTTTCTAAGGTGTAGGTGACAAGAGACGCTAAAGGCGAAAGAACGAAGCAGCACAACACTGGCATTGTGGGTGCAGTTTGCAAACTGATAGAAAACAGTACCTTACCACTCTCCTGCCTTTTGCATTCACATGAATATTGTAATAGAAGGAGTTTTGGACGACTTTCTTTTCCTTGGTGCAAAACACTCTGCAAACCTTTGTGCAACCTCTAGAACACGATAGGAGATGTTTTCTGTCCTGGCACAGTTTCTCCTTGCGAGACATAGTGGGAAAGCTTTTTCTAAGGTGTAGGTGACAAGAGACGCTAAAGGCGAAGAACGAAGCAGCACAACACTGGCATTGTGGGTGCAGTTTGCAAACTGATAGAAAACAGTACCTTACCACTCTCCTGCCTTTTGCATTCACATGAAAATTGTAATAGAAGGAGTTTTGGACGACTTTCTTTTCCTTGGTGCAAAACACTCTGCAAACCTTTGTGCAACCTCTAGAACACGATAGGAGATGTTTTCTGTCCTGGCACAGTTTCTCCTTGCGAGACATAGTGGGAAAGCTTTTTCTAAGGTGTAGGTGACAAGAGACGCTAAAGGCCAAACAAAGGCATAGCACAACACTGGCATTGTGGGTGCAGTTTGCAAACTGATAGAAAACAGTACCTTACCACTCTCCTGCCTTTTGCATTCACATGAATATTGTAATAGAAGGAGTTTTGGACGACTTTCTTTTCCTTGGTGCAAAACACTCTGCAAACCTTTGTGCAACCTCTAGAACACGATAGGAGATGTTTTCTGTCCTGGCACAGTTTCTCCTTGCGAGACATAGTGAGAAAGCTTTTTCTAAGGTGTAGGTGACAAGAGACGCTAAAGGACAAGAACGAAGCAGCACAACACTGGCATTGTGGGTGCAGTTTGCAAACTGATGGAAAACAGTACCTTACCACTCTCCTGCCTTTTGCATTCACATGAATATTGTAATAGAAGGAGTTTTGGACGACTTTCTTTTCCTTGGTGCAAAACACTCTGCAAACCTTTGTGCAACCTCTAGAACACGATAGGAGATGTTTTCTGTCCTGGCACAGTTTCTCCTTGCGAGACATAGTGGGAAAGCTTTTCTAAGGTGTAGGTGACAAGAGACGCTAAAAGGCAAAGAACGAAGCAGCACAACACTGGCATTGTGGGTGCAGTTTGCAAACTGATAGAAAACAGTACCTTACCACTCTCCTGCCTTTTGCATTCACATGAAAATTGTAATAGAAGGAGTTTTGGACGACTTTTTTTTCCTTGGTGCAAAACACTCTGCAAACCTTTGTGCAACCTCTAGAACACGATAGGAGATGTTTTCTGTCCTGGCACAGTTTCTCCTTGCGAGACATAGTGGGAAAGCTTTTTCTAAGGTGTAGGTGACAAGAGACGCTAAAGGCCAAGAAAGAAGCAGCACAACACTGGCATTGTGGGTGCAGTTTGCAAACTGATAGAAAACAGTACCTTACCACTCTCCTGCCTTTTGCATTCACATGAATATTGTAATAGAAGGAGTTTTGGACGACTTTCTTTTCCTTGGTGCAAAACACTCTGCAAACCTTTGTGCAACCTCTAGAACACGATAGGAGATGTTTTCTGTCCTGGCACAGTTTCTCCTTGCGAGACATAGTGAGAAAGCTTTTTCTAAGGTGTAGGTGACAAGAGACGCTAAAGGCCAAGAACGAAGCAGCACAACACTGGCATTGTGGGTGCAGTTTGCAAACTGATAGAAAACAGTACCTTACCACTCTCCTGCCTTTTGCATTCACATGAATATTGTAATAGAAGGAGTTTTGGACGACTTTCTTTTCCTTGGTGCAAAACACTCTGCAAACCTTTGTGCAACCTCTAGAACACGATAGGAGATGTTTTCTGTCCTGGCACAGTTTCTCCTTGCGAGACATAGTGGGAAAGCTTTTTCTAAGGTGTAGGTGACAAGAGACGCTAAAGGCGTAGAGGAAGCAGCACAACACTGGCATTGTAGGTGCAGTTTGCAAACTGATAGAAAACAGTACCTTACCACTCTCCTGCCTTTTGCATTCACATGAATATTGTAATAGAAGGAGTTTTGGACGACTTTCTTTTCCTTGGTGCAAAACACTCTGCAAACCTTTGTGCAACCTCTAGAACACGATAGGAGATGTTTTCTGTCCTGGCACAGTTTCTCCTTGCGAGACATAGTGGGAAAGCTTTTTCTAAGGTGTAGGTGACAAGAGAGGCGCTAAAGGCCAAGAACGAAGCAGCACAACACTGGCATTGTGTGTGCAGTTTGCAAACTGATAGAAAACAGTACCTTACCACTCTCCTGCCTTTTGCATTCACATGAATATTGTAATAGAAGGAGTTTTGGACGACTTTCTTTTCCTTGGTGCAAAACACTCTGCAAACCTTTGTGCAACCTCTAGAACACGATAGGAGATGTTTTCTGTCCTGGCACAGTTTCTCCTTGCGAGACATAGTGGGAAAGCTTTTTCTAAGGTGTAGGTGACAAGAGACGCTTAAAGGCCAAGAACGAAGCAGCACAACACTGGCATTGTGGGTGCAGTTTGCAAACTGATAGAAAACAGTACCTTACCACTCTCCTGCCTTTTGCATTCACATGAATATTGTAATAGAAGGAGTTTTGGACGACTTTCTTTTCCTTGGTGCAAAACACTCTGCAAACCTTTGTGCAACCTCTAGAACACGATAGGAGATGTTTTCTGTCCTGGCACAGTTTCTCCTTGCGAGACATAGTGGGAAAGCTTTTTCTAAGGTGTAGGTGACAAGAGACGCTAAAGGCGAAGAACGAAGCAGCACAACACTGGCATTGTGGGTGCAGTTTGCAAACTGATAGAAAACAGTACCTTACCACTCTCCTGCCTTTTGCATTCACATGAATATTGTAATAGAAGGAGTTTTGGACGACTTTCTTTTCCTTGGTGCAAAACACTCTGCAAACCTTTGTGCAACCTCTAGAACACGATAGGAGATGTTTTCTGTCCTGGCACAGTTTCTCCTTGCGAGACATAGTGAGAAAGCTTTTTCTAAGTTGTAGGTGACAAGAGACGCTAAAGGCGAAGAAACGAAGCAGCACAACACTGGCATTGTGGGTGCAGTTTGCAAACTGATAGAAAACAGTACCTTACCACTCTCCTGCCTTTTGCATTCACATGAATATTGTAATAGAAGGAGTTTTGGACGACTTTCTTTTCCTTGGTGCAAAACACTCTGCAAACCTTTGTGCAACCTCTAGAACACGATAGGAGATGTTTTCTGTCCTGGCACAGTTTCTCCTTGCGAGACATAGTGAGAAAGCTTTTTCTAAGGTGTAGGTGACAAGAGACGCTAAAGGCCAAGAACGAAGCAGCACAACACTGGCATTGTGGGTGCAGTTTGCAAACTGATAGAAAACAGTACCTTACCACTCTCCTGCCTTTTGCATTCACATGAATATTGTAATAGAAGGAGTTTTGGACGACTTTCTTTTCCTTGGTGCAAAACACTCTGCAAACCTTTGTGCAACCTCTAGAACACGATAGGAGATGTTTTCTGTCCTGGCACAGTTTCTCCTTGCGAGACATAGTGGGAAAGCTTTTTCTAAGTTGTAGGTGACAAGAGACGCTAAAGGCCAAGAACGAAGCAGCACAACACTGGCATTGTGGGTGCAGCTTGCAAACTGATAGAAAACAGTACCTTACCACTCTCCTGCCTTTTGCATTCACATTAAAATTGTAATAGAAGGAGTTTTGGACGACTTTCTTTTCCTTGGTGCAAAACACTCTGCAAACCTTTGTGCAACCTCTAGAACACGATAGGAGATGTTTTCTGTCCTGGCACAGTTTCTCCTTGCGAGACATAGTGAGAAAGCTTTTTCTAAGGTGTAGGTGACAAGAGACGCTAAAGGCGAAGAACGAAGCAGCACAACACTGGCATTGTGGGTGCAGTTTGCAAACTGATAGAAAACAGTACCTTACCACTCTCCTGCCTTTTGCATTCACATGAATATTGTAATAGAAGGAGTTTTGGACGACTTTCTTTTCCTTGGTGCAAAACACTCTGCAAACCTTTGTGCAACCTCTAGAACACGATAGGAGATGTTTTCTGTCCTGGCACAGTTTCTCCTTGCGAGACATAGTGGGAAAGCTTTTCTAAGGTGTAGGTGACAAGAGACGCTAAAGGACAAGAACGAAGCAGCACAACACTGGCATTGTGGGTGCAGTTTGCAAACTGATGGAAAACAGTACCTTACCACTCTCCTGCCTTTTGCATTCACATGAAAATTGTAATAGAAGGAGTTTTGGACGACTTTCTTTTCCTTGGTGCAAAACACTCTGCAAACCTTTGTGCAACCTCTAGAACACGATAGGAGATGTTTTCTGTCCTGGCACAGTTTCTCCTTGCGAGACATAGTGGGAAAGCTTTTTCTAAGTTGTAGGTGACAAGAGACGCTAAAGGCCAAGAACGAAGCAGCACAACACTGGCATTGTGGGTGCAGTTTGCAAACTGATAGAAAACAGTACCTTACCACTCTCCTGCCTTTTGCATTCACATGAATATTGTAATAGAAGGAGTTTTGGACGACTTTCTTTTCCTTGGTGCAAAACACTCTGCAAACCTTTGTGCAACCTCTAGAACACGATAGGAGATGT
>NW_022148698.1:0-8533 GCF_901933205.1 Camarhynchus parvulus | reverse complement strand
GGCCCTGGTTCTGATGGCAGATTGTGGGACTCCGTTGGCGGGATCAAAGCAGCCTGGGGTTAGCAGCACTGGGTGCCAGCAGGGTCTGGGGGCATCCTGCGCTGATTTTCAGGAGCCAACCCGGCCACTCGGGCCTATGGCCCCCAAACATAAACAAGCGGCCTTTCCTCTGATATAAAACTCACCATGCCTGGTCTGATGGCGGTGTGCAGGACTCCGTTGGCACTATCAAAGCAGCCCGAATTGGCACTGGTGCCAGCAGGTCTGAGGCGTTCCCTGCGTGTCGCTGATTTTCAGGAGCCAGCCAGCCACTCCGTTACTATGAACCCTCAAACAAAAACAACGACCCTTTCCCTGGGAAACAAAAACTCATCAGCCCGGTCCCTGATGGCAGATTGTCAGACCCTCAAACATAAACAACGACCCTTTACCTGGGAAACAAAAGTCATCCGTCCCGGTTCCTGATGGCAGATTGTAGGACTCCGTTGGCACTATCAAACCAGCCTGAGTTGGCACTGGTGCCAGCATGGGTCTGGGAATCATTCCCTGTATGGCAGATATTCAGGAGCCAGCCGGCCACTCCGGTCCACAAGCACTGAAATATAAACAACGGCACTTTCCCTCAGAAACAAAACTCACTTGCCCTGGTTCCTGATGGCAGATTGTAGGACTCCGTTGGCACTATCAAACCACCCTTAGTTGGCACTGGTGCCAGCTTGGGTCGGGAAGCATTCCTGTATCGCCGATTTTCAGGAGCCAGCCCGCCCACTCCGGGGCTACAGAGGCCCAAACATTACCAACGGCACTTTCCTGGAAACAAAAGTCAACTGCCCTGGTTCCTGATGGCAGATAGTAGCACTCCGGTGGCAGTATCAAACCAGCCCAAGTTGGCACTGGTGCCAGCTTGGGTCTGGGAAGCATTCCCTGTATTGCGGATTTTCAGGAGCCAGCCGGCCACTCCTGGCCACAGGCCCCAAACATAAACAACGGCACTTTCCTGGGAAAAAAAGTCACCCGCCTCGGTTCCTGATGGCAGATTGTAGGACTTCGTTGGCACTATCAAACCAGCCTGAGGTGGCACTGGTGCCAGCTTGGGTCTGGGAAGCATTCCTATGCATCGCTGATTTTCAGGAGCCAGGCGGCCACTCCTGGCCACAGACACTCAAACATAAACAACGACCCTTTACCTGGGAATGAAAAGTCATCCGTCCTGGTTCCTGATGGCACATTGTAGGACTCCGTTGGCACTATCAAAGCAGCCCGAGTTGGCACTGGTGCCAGCTTGGGTCTGGGAAGCATTCCCTGTATCGCGATTTTCAGGAGCCAGCCAGCCACTCCGGGCTACAGACCCCAAACATAAACAACGGACCTTTCCCTCTGAAACAAAAGTCAACCAGCCCAGGTTCTGATGACAGATTGTAGGACTCCGTTGGCACTACCAAACCAGCCAGAGCTGGCACGGTGCCAGCTTGGGTCTGGGAGGCATCCTGCGTATCAGCGGATTTTCAGGAGCCAACCGGCCACTCCGGACCACAGACCCCAAATATAAACAACGGACCTTTCCCTCTGAAACAAAAGTCAACTTCCCCGGTTCCTGATGGCAGATGGTAGGACTGCGTTGGCACTATCAAAGCAGCCTGAAAGTTGGCACTGGTGCCAGCTTGGGTCTGGGAGGCATCCTCTGTATCGCTGATTTTCAGGAGCCAGCCGGCCACTCCTGTCCACTGAGCCCCAAGCATAAAAAACGGCACTTTCCCTCTGATATAAAAGTCAACAGCCCCTGGTCCTGATGGCAGATTGTAGGACTCCGTTGGCACTATTACACCAGCCTAAGTTGACACTGGTGCCAGCTTGGATCTGGGAAGCATTCCTTGTTTCGCGGATTTTCAGGAGCCAGCCGGCCACTCCGTGCCACAGACCCTCAAACATAAACAACGACCCTTTACCTGGGAAGGAAAAGTCACCTGCCCAGGTTCCTGATTGCAGATTGTAGGACTCCGTTGGCACTATCAAACCAGCCTGATTTGGCACTGGTGCCAGCTTGGGTCTGGGAAGCATTCCCTGTATCGCGGATTTTCAGGAGCCAGCCGGCCACTCCGGGCCAGAGTCACCCAAACATAATCAACAGCAATTTCCCTGGGAAAAAAAAATCACCTGCCCTGGTTCCTGATGGCAGATTGGAGGTCTTCGTTGGCACTATTAAACCAGCCTGAGTTGGCACTGGTGCCAGCTTGGGTCTGGGAATCATTCCCGGTAACGCGGATTTTCAGGAGCCAGCCGGCCACTCCTGTCCACAGACCCCAAACATAAACCACGGCCCTTTCCCTGGGAAAACAAAAGTCATCCGCCCCGGTTCCTGATGGCAGATTGTAGGACTCCGTTGGCACTATCAAACCAGCCCGAGTTGGCACTGGTTCCAGCTTGGGTCTGGGAGGCATCCTGTGTATCGCGGATTTTCAGGAGCCAGCCCGGCCCACTCCGGCCAGAGGCCCCAAACAATATCTCCATCAAATTCCCTCTGAAACAAAAGTCGCCAGCCCCGGTTCCTGATTGCAGATTGTAGGACTCCGTTGGCAGGATCAAACCAGCCTGAGTTGGCATTGGTGCCAGCTTGGGTCTGGGAGCGCATCCTGCGTATCGCGGATTTTCAGGAGCCAGCCGGCCACTCCGGGCCACAGAGCCCCTAACATAAACAATGGCACTTTCCCTGGAAAACAAAACTCACCAGGCCCTGGTTCTGATGGCAGATTGTAGGACTCCGTTGGCAGGATCAAAGCAGCCTGGGTTGGCACTGGTGCCAGCTTGGGTCTGGGAGGCATCCTGCGTATCGCGGATTTTCA
Source organism: Camarhynchus parvulus (assembly GCF_901933205.1). Classification (NCBI taxonomy): domain Eukaryota; kingdom Metazoa; phylum Chordata; class Aves; order Passeriformes; family Thraupidae; genus Camarhynchus; species Camarhynchus parvulus. The sequence continues at coordinate 5,693 of NW_022148698.1, read as the reverse complement.
GGAGCCAGCCGGCCACTCCGGGCCACTGAGCCCCAAACATAAACAACGGCACTTTCCCTCTGATATAAATGTCACCAGGCCCTGGTCCTGATGGCAGATTGTAGGACTCCGTTGGCACTATCAAAGCAGCCCGAATTGGCACTGGTGCCAGCATGGGTCTGGGAAGCATTCCCTGTATCGCGGATTTTCAGGAGCCAGCCAGCCACTCCGTGCCACAGACCCTCAAACAAAAACAACGACCCTTTATCTGGGAAGGAAAAGTCATCCGTCCCGGTTCCTGATGGCAGATTGTAGGACTCCGTTGGCACTATCAAACCAGCCCGAGTTGGCACTGGTGCCAGCTTGGGTCTGGGAAGCATTCCTGTATCGCGGATTTTTCAGGAGCCAGCCGGCCACTCCGGGCCACAGACCCCCAAACATAAACAACGGACCTTTCCCTCTGAAACAAAAGTCACCTGCCCAGGTTCCTGATGGCAGATTGTAGGACTCCATTGGCACTATCAAACCAGCCTGAGTTGGCACTGGTGCCAGCTTGGGCCTGGGAAGCATTCCCTGTATCGCGGATTTTCAGGAGCCAGCCGGCCATTCCGGGCCACAGACCCTCAAAACATAAACAACGGACCTTTACCTGGGAAACAAAAGTCATCCGTCCCGGTTCCTGATGGCAGATTGTAGGACTCCGTTGGCACTATCAAACCAGCCTGAGTTGGCACTGGTGCCAGCATGGGTCTGGGAATCATTCCCTGTATGGCAGATTTTCAGGAGCCAGCCGGCCACTCCGGTCCACAAGCACTGAAACATAAACAACGGCACTTTCCCTCAGAAACAAAAGTCACTTGCCCTGGTTCCTGATGGCAGATTGTAGGACTCCGTTGGCACTATCAAACCAGCCTTAGTTGGCACTGGTGCCAGCTTGGGTCTGGGAAGCATTCCCTGTATCGCGGATTTTCAGGAGCCAGCCCGGCCACTCCGGGCCACAGAGGCCCAAACATTACAACGGCACTTTCCCTGGAAACAAAAGTCAACTGCCCTGGTTCCTGATGGCAGATTGTAGGACTCCGTTGGCACTATCAAAACCAGCCCAAGTTGGCACTGGTGCCAGCTTGGGTCTGGGAAGCATTCCCTGTATTGCGGATTTTCAGGAGCCAGCCGGCCACTCCTGGCCACAGGCACCCAAACATAAACAACGGCCCTTTCCCTGGGAAACAAAAAGTCACCCGCCCGGTTCCTGATGGCAGATTGTAGGACTCCGTTGGCACTATCAAACCAGCCTGAGGTGGCACTGGTGCCAGCTTGGGTCTGGGAAGCATTCCCTGCATCGCGGATTTTCAGGAGCCAGCCGGCCACTCCGGGCCACAGAACCCCAAGCATAAACAACGGCCGTTTCCCTCTGATATAAAAGTCATCAGCCCCTGGTCCTGATGGCAGATTGTAGGACTCCGTTGCCCCTATAAATCCAGCCCGAGTTGGCACTGGTGCCAGCTTCGGTATGGGAGAGCATCCCTTGTATCGCGATTTTCAGGAGCCAGCCGGCCACTCCGGCCCCAAACAAAACATAAATCCCTTTCCCTCTGAAACAAAAGTCACCTGCCCGGTTCCTGATGGCAGATTGTAGGACTCCGTTGGCACTATCAAACCAGCCCGAGTTGGCACTGGTGCCAGCTTGGGTCTGGGAAGCATTCCCTGTATCGCGGATTTTCAGGAGCCAGCCGGCCACTCCGGGCCACAGAGGCCCAAACATAACCAACGGCACTTTCCCTGGAAACAAAAGTCAACTGCCCTGGTTCCTGATGGCAGATTGTAGGACTCCGTTGGCACTATCAAACCAGCCGGAGTTGGCACTGGTGCCAGCTTGCGTCTGGGAGGCATCCTGGGTATCACGGATTTTCAGGAGCCAGCCGGCCACTCTGGGCCATAGACCCACAAACATATACATGGACCCTTTCCCTGGGAAGGAAAAGTCTCCAGCCCCGGTTCCTGATGGCAGATTGTAGGACTCGTTGGCACTATCAAACCAGCCTGTGGTGGCACTGGTGCCAGCTTGGGTCTGGGAAGCATTCCCTGTATCGCGGATTTTCAGGAGCCAGCCGGCCACTCCAGGCCACAGGAACCCAAACATAAACAACGGTACTTTCCCTCTGAAACAAAAGTCAGCTGCCCAGGTTCCTGATGGCAGATTGTAGGACTCCGTTGGCACTATCAAACCAGCCTGAGTTGGCACTGGTGCCAGCTTGGGTCTGGGAGGCATCCTGTGTCGCGGATTTTCAGGAGCCAGCCAGCCCTCCTGTCCACTGAGCCCCAAACATAAACAACGGCACTTTCCCTCTGATATAAAAGTCACTAGCCCCTGGTCCTGATGGCAGATTGTAGGACTCCGTTGGCACTATTAAATCAGCCTGAGTTGGCACTGGTGCCAGCTTGGATCTGGGAAGCATTCCCTGTATCGCTGGATTTTCAGGAGCCAGACGGCCACTCCGTGCCACAGACCCCCAAACATAAACAACGACCCTTTCCCTGGGAAGGAAAAGTCATCCACCCCGGTTCCTGATGGCAGATTGTAGGACTCCGTTGGCACTATCAAACCAGCCCGAGTTGGCATTGGTGCCAGCTTGGGTCTGGGAGGCATCCTGCGTATCGCAATTTTCAGGAGCCAGCCGGCCACTCCGGTATAAAGACCCCAAACATAAACAACGGACCTTTCCTCTGAAACAAAAGTCACCTGCCCTGGTTCCTGATGGCAGATTGTAGGACTCCGTTGGCACTATCAAACCAGCCCGAGTTGGCACTGGTGCCAGCTTGGGTCTGGGAAGCATTCCCTGTATCGCTGGGATTTTCAGGAGCCAGCCGGCCACTCCGCCACAGGCACCCAAAATAAAAACGGCCATTTCCCTCAGAAACAAAAAGTCACCTGCCCAGGTTCCTGATGGCAGATTGTAGGACTCCGTTGGCACTATCAAACCAGCCTGAGTTGGCACTGGTGCCAGCTTGGATCTGGGAAGCATTCCCTGTATCGCGGATTTTCAGGAGCCAGCCAGCCACTCCGGGCCACAGGCACCCAAACATAAACAACGGCACTTTCCCTGGGAAACAAAAGTCACCAGCCCCTGGTTCCTGATGGCAGATTGTAGGACTCCATTGGCACTATCAAACCAGCCTCAGTTGGCACTGGTGCCAGCTTGGGCCTGGGAAGCATTCCCTGTATCGCGGATTTTCAGGAGTCAGCCGGCCATTCCGTGCCACAGACCCTCAAACATAAACAACGACCCTTTACCTGGGAAGGAAAAGTCATCCGTCCCGGTTCCTGATGGCAGATTGTAGGACTCCATTGGCACTATCAAACCAGCCTGAGTTGGCACTGGTGCCAGCATGGGTCTGGGAATCATTCCCTGTATGGCAGATATTCAGGAGCCAGCCGGCCACTCCGGTCCACAAGCACTGAAATATAAACAACGGCACTTTCCCTCAGAAACAAAACTCACTTGCCCTGGTTCCTGATGGCAGATTGTAGGACTCCGTTGGCACTATCAAACCACCCTTAGTTGGCACTGGTGCCAGCTTGGGTCGGGAAGCATTCCCTGTATCGCGGATTTTCAGGAGCCAGCCGGCCACTCCGGGCTACAGAGGCCCGAACATTACCAACGGCACTTTCCCTGGAAACAAAAGTCAACTGCCCTGGTTCCTGATGGCAGATAGTAGCACTCCGGTGGCAGTATCAAACCAGCCCAAGTTGGCACTGGTGCCAGCTTGGGTCTGGGAAGCATTCCCTGTATTGCGGATTTTCAGGAGCCAGCCGGCCACTCCTGGCCACAGGCACCCAAACATAAACAACGGCACTTTCCCTGGGAAACAAAAGTCACCCGCCTCGGTTCCTGATGGCAGATTGTAGGACTTCGTTGGCACTATCAAACCAGCCTGAGGTGGCACTGGTGCCAGCTTGGGTCTGGGAAGCATTCCCTGCATCGCGGATTTTCAGGAGCCAGGCGGCCACTCCTGGCCACAGACACTCAAACATAAACAACGACCCTTTACCTGGGAATGAAAAGTCATCCGTCCTGGTTCCTGATGGCACATTGTAGGACTCCGTTGGCACTATCAAACCAGCCCGAGTTGGCACTGGTGCCAGCTTGGGTCTGGGAAGCATTCCCTGTATCGCGGATTTTCAGGAGCCAGCCAGCCACTCCGGGCCACAGACCCCCAAACATAAACAACGGACCTTTCCCTCTGAAACAAAAGTCAACTGCCCAGGTTCCTGATGACAGATTGTAGGACTCCGTTGGCACTATCAAACCAGCCAGAGCTGGCACCGGTGCCAGCTTGGGTCTGGGAGGCATCCTGCGTGACGCGGATTTTCAGGAGCCAGCCGGCCACTCCGGGCCACAGACCCCCAAATATAAACAACGGACCTTTCCCTCTGAAACAAAAGTCAACTTCCCCGGTTCCTGATGGCAGATGGTAGGACTGCATTGGCACTATCAAACCAGCCCAAGTTGGCACTGGTGCCAGCTTGGGTCTGGGAGGCATCCTGCTGTATCGCTGATTTTCAGGAGCCAGCCGCCACTCCTGTCCACTGAGCCCCAAGCATAAAAAACGGCACTTTCCCTCTGATATAAAAGTCAACAGCCCCTGGTCCTGATGGCAGATTGTAGGACTCCGTTGGCACTATTACACCAGCCTAAGTTGACACTGGTGCCAGCTTGGATCTGGGAAGCATTCCTTGTTTCGCGGATTTTCAGGAGCCAGCCGGCCACTCCGTGCCACAGACCCTCAAACATAAACAACGACCCTTTACCTGGGAAGGAAAAGTCACCTGCCCAGGTTCCTGATTGCAGATTGTAGGACTCCGTTGGCACTATCAAACCAGCCTGATTTGGCACTGGTGCCAGCTTGGGTCTGGGAAGCATTCCCTGTATCGCGGATTTTCAGGAGCCAGCCGCCACCCGGGCCAGAGTCACCCAAACATAAAACAACGGCAATTTCCCTGGGAAAAAAAAGTCACCTGCCCTGGTTCCTGATGGCAGATTGGAGGTCTCCGTTGGCACTATTAAACCAGCCTGAGTTGGTACTGGTGCCAGCTTGGGTCTGGGAATCATTCCCGGTAACGCGGATTTTCAGGAGCCAGCCGGCCACTCCTGTCCACAGACCCCCAAACATAAACCACGGCCCTTTCCCTTTTAAACAAAAGTCATCCGCCCCGGTTCCTGATGGCAGATTGTAGGACTCCGTTGGCACTATCAAACCAGCCCGAGTTGGCACTGGTTCCAGCTTGGGTCTGGGAGGCATCCCCTGTATCGCGGATTTTCAGGAGCCAGCCGGCCAGAGGCCCCCAAACAATATCTCCATCAAATTCCCTCTGAAACAAAAGTCGCCAGCCCCGGTTCCTGATTGCAGATTGTAGGACTCCGTTGGCAGGATCAAACCAGCCGGAGTTGGCATTGGTGCCAGCTTGGGTCTGGGACGCATCCTGCGTATCGCGGATTTTCAGGAGCCAGCCGGCCACTCCGGGCCACAGAGCCCCTAACATAAACAATGGCACTTTCCCTGGAAAACAAAACTCACCAGGCCCTGGTTCTGATGGCAGATTGTAGGACTCCGTTGGCAGGATCAAAGCAGCCTGGGTTGGCACTGGTGCCAGCTTGGGTCTGGGAGGCATCCTGCGTATCGCGGATTTTCAGGAGCCAGCCGGCCACTCCGGG